>NC_134691.1:6089025-6250780 GCF_050947455.1 Rhinoderma darwinii | reverse complement strand
TGAATCCGGGACAGTTGGGAGGTATGTCACTAATTAGATAGAGTATTGTGTACCAGTATATAGGCCAGTATATTATTAGATAATCCCTAACTGGAAGAAAAAATACTTCATAAAAATAATAACGAATGCAATTTTATTAAAATGGAATAAAGCTTCTTGAGCAAATCTGATGTTAGAACAGAACTTTTCAAACTTCTTCTACCGGGGCCTCACCAGCCGTGATGGACGTCCATGCAATAATGAAAAGTATTGCTCAATTTACTTTCATTTGTGTCCTGACTCCAGTATAACACTAAAATGGGCACAAAGGAGTCAATTATGTTACTAAACCGGAGATTACTGCCACCAGAGCCGGCCCGTACAGCTTATGATCACTGTCGTCAAAACTGCCTCCCGAGCTGCACCTCAACAACAGCTAGAGGGCGCTTCACAGTTTGAGAAGCACAGCGTTAGAGCTTTTCCAAAAATATTTAAAGGGGGTATTCTGGTTAAAACAACTTACCCCCTATACGTAGGATAGCGGGTAACTTGCTGATCGGAAGGTGTCTGACAGTTCGGACCCCCACCGTTTACGAGAACCGGGGTCCCGAACCTCTAGTTTAAACTGACTGAGTGGCAGGTCCCTCATGCGCACTGCCGCTCCATTCATTCTCTCATGGCCGAATGCTGCACTCGACTATCTCCGGCGCTCCCGTAAAGAATGATTGGAGCGGCGGTGCGCATGAGCGACCTGATTCTCGTTTCAGAAGAGGGGTTCGGGACACCCGTTCTCGTAAACGGTGAGGGTCCCAGCTGTTGGACACCCACCAATCAGCAAGTTACCTCCTGTGACTGTGTCTGCCAATCGCCAGCTGTTGTTGTGATGCGTCGTATATAGTAAAGTAACTGCTGTGGTCAGTGATTGGCTGACACGGTGCCGGTCAAAGGGAAGTGACACCGCACCGTAATGGCCATCAGCATTAGAATTTTTTTAATATCTTCTGCTAGTTGAATGTGATTTCTGACAAAAATTAAGACAAAAATCCCTTTAAGACCGTGATTTTGCGGCAATCGCCACTAAACCAGGATTTGATCGCACCATGTGAAAAGACCCTAAAGAAATGCAGTGACCGTTTCCTGCCCATATGGAGCACTGTGTTTGTTATGAACATTTATTTTTAAGGGTGCAGTGTGATCTCGCGACGTCTACTTTGCCCGCACCATAATTAGAAAAATAAAATTTTGGGCCTCCTGCGCCTTTAAAAAGATTTAGAGTCCTTCATCCTTGATTATTCTGATCATGTTGAAACTCTCTATCCGAAATCTTAAACTGCATTTGAATAACAAGCCGTAATTTGATGTGCTGAGCGGTTTATTTGCTTTTGGAATATTTTTTGCGCTCATTACCTTTGCAATGTAAGCCGAAAGAGTTTAATTCCCCGGTAATTTAGTACACGGGCGAGCGTACAGCTTACACCGCGTCCCTGCTTCATAAAGACCATGCCTGACAGAAAACTCAGCGTTGAAGACCGGCAGTAATAGAATTAAAATGATGCCATTTAAAGCCGTAAACAGCTCTCAGGGCTCGACTTTCATTAAGTACAGATGGAGTAGACCTCATGGACACATTAGGGAAATACTGTTACGTCATATGGCGTTAAGGAGCATCTGCCACCAGCGTAACCCCAATCATCCACTTTTTCGTGGTATCGTCCCGCAAAACGAATTAGAAAGGGCGAAGCTTAGGCAAATAAGCCCCAAAATGGGCATTTCTGGAATGATTACGGGCGTTCCCAGGTAGTTCTGAACGGGGCTTAAAATGTTCTGCGAATGGGAATTCTAATGTTGGGAGGTATGTATGTATGTATGTATGAATGTATGTATGTATGAATGTATGTATGAGATATGTATGAGATATGTATGAATGTATGTATGTATGTATGTATGTATGAATGTATGTATGAGATATGTATGAGATATGTATGAATGTATGTATGTATGTATGTATGTATGAATGTATGTATGTACTATATGTATGTATGTATGTATGAATGTATGTATGAATGTATGTATGTATGAGATATGTATGTATGTATGAATGTATGTATGAGATATGTATGAGATATGTATGAATGTATGTATGTATGTATGAATGTATGTATGAGATATGTATGAGATATGTATGAATGTATGTATGTATGTATGAATGTATGTATATACTATATGTATGTATGGTTGTATGAATGTATGTATGTATGTATGAATGTATGTATGAGATATGTATGAATGTATGTATGTATGTATGAATGTATGTATATACTATATGTATGTATGTATGAATGTATGTATGTATGTATGTATGTATGTATGTATATATGTATGTATGAATGTATGTATGTATGTATGAGATATGTATGTATGTATGAATGTATGTATGAGATATGTATGTACTATATGTATGTATGTATGTATGTATGAATGAATGTACGTATGTATGTATATATGTAATGTATGTATGTATGTATGTATGTAATGTATGTATGAATGTATGTATGTATGAATGTATGTATGTATGTATGTAATGTATGTAATGTATGTATGAATGTATGTATGAGATATGTATGAGATATGTATGAGATATGTATGAATGTATGTATGTATGTATGTATGAATGAATGTACGTATGTATGAATGTATGTGCGAATGTATGTATGTATGTAATGTATGTATGTATGTATAAATATATGTATGTATGTATGTATGGCCACCAGAGCTATAATGTTGGGGTATCTGTCCTAAAAAAAAAAACAAACAAAAAAAAACAAAAAACAGTCCCTCGGTATGTCTACACCCACCAAATGCCCCTCTAGTACCCCAATCCTACAATCAGGGGGCAGTTTGTTTTCCTGCATTTTAAGAGTAGAAATTTCTTCCAGACGAGCCCTCTTGGTGCATCTGATTGGTCGATGGGCTTTTCCAGGGTAATTTGCATATGGAATCCATATACAATATACCCCTATTTGGAGGATTGGGGAGGCCTTTGGTGTGTTCAGCTGCCTTCACAGACTTGTAGACGTCTCATAGATGCCATAACAAGAAGAAGTCTGTTTGGTGACCAATGCCCTTTAATTGTTCACAATGACCGCTATCCGCCTTCTAGTGCTAGAAGATGATGAATGTGCAGTGCCCACAACCCACCTGGCATCAAAACCCTGCATCTTCTATATGGGTTCTAGCTTTACATTACAATGCCCCTCGTCTGTGAAATTTTCACCTTGGAATTAGACTCGACCTGTCTTGACCACTTCTATGCCTTTAACCCTTTCCCATCACTAATATGACTATTTGCGTTGGGAAAAAGTATTTAAAAATGGGGCCCGCTCAGAAGCCGAATGGGCGCCATTCCCGCCTGGTCTCTGCTTTGTTGCACAGCAGGGGCCCAGCGGCAATGCTTGTCTGATTGCAAGCATTTAACCCAAAAGATGCCGGTATCAGATGTGACCACTGGCATCTGAGGAGTTTTTACTGCCCATTTTACTTTGGGCCGGTCATTGACTCCCGTGCCGTTATATAGCGATGTACTAATTTTGCCATAGACTGCAATATTGTGATATTGCAGTATATGGCATAAGCAATTTAATGATCGCAGGTTCAAGCCCCCTAGGGGGGACTAAATAAAAATAAAAATAAATTAAAAAAGATTTTAAAAAATATAATAAAATAATTAAAAAAAATATCTAAAAATTAAAATCTCCCCCCTTTCCCTTGATCGCATATAAAAATAAACAAACAAAAATAAATATAAACATATTAGGTAACCCCGCGTCCAAAAATGTCCGAACTATAAAAATATATAAATATTTTTCCAATATGATGAACACTAGCGGGAAAAAAGGTCAAAATAGCTGAATCGCAGTTTCTTTGTCATTTCAACCCCAAAAAAAATTTCATAAAAAGTGATCAAAATGCCAGACATTCCCCAAAACTACATCTTTCCACGTACAAAAAGAGGCCTCACACAGCTCTGTACAAAGAAATATAAAAAAGTTACGGGGGTCACAATATGTTTTTTTTTTCAAACTTTTCCATTTTTATTTAAAAACTAGATAAATTTGGTATCACCGTGATCGTGCTGACCCACAGAATAAAGATAACGTGTCATTATCACCGTAAAGTGCACACCGTAAAAACTAAACGCATAAGAAAATGGTGGGACCGCTGTTAATTTCCAGCTTCCCAGCACGTACATTGCACATAATATTACATAATACCATCAGAAAGTACAATTTGTCCTGTAAAAATTAAGCCCTCGTATGACCGTGTCAACTAAAACATAAAAAAGTTATGACTTTTGAAGGCAGGGAGGAAAAAACAAAAGCATAAAAACGGAAATGAGTCTGGTCATGAAAGGGTTAAGGCCTGGCTAGCTGGCATTTTGGGCTTATCCACAGGATATACCATATAGGTCTTTTTTTTTTGTGGGTCCCATGTGCTCGGCTGTTTCTGTAACTCCCATAGAAGTGATTGAAGAGCCACCTCTCAATTTATTCTTTGCCTGGATGCCACAGATGCCTCACCAGCCGGGACGGGGTCGGGTGCTCCCTCTATCACTCCCAGAGTCCGGGAGGGGAATGGCATGATATACCAGCCCTATTTTTAAATTGATTAATACAGAAATTTGAATTAAATGTGACAGATACTCCTGAATTCTGTAAATAAACTGCATTAAATGCAAAGTCGACGTCTCAGGGTGTTGAGGGAAGATGTGAGTCATCCGTTTCTACAAGCGATCGCAGCGCCAATGGTTTTCTACATGACCCCACCGCCTCCTCTTCTGTCTCCCCCGTCCTTACAGTCTAATGTACTGTTTGCTCTCTCCTCCGCTTTCCTTTAAGTCACCTGAAATAATGACTCCCTGATCTCTTCCCTAATTAGGTGACATTCTGCGGCTATTACTTCTGTATCGCACCTTTGAGTTTTTAAGACTCCAGTGAGATCCTCTGTACTTTTAACCATTAAAGTGTAATTGATGGACTCATGTTAAACCCTTTAATAAACTTAATGGATATTGCTTTCCAACAGGGAAAAAAGCCGAAGAAAGTCATTGTCACGACTAACTGTTAACCACTGAGCAGACAGGACAGATGTGAGAACGTTACGAGATGTTATTATACAGAATATACCGTATTTTTCGGACTATAAGACGCACCCAGGTTTTAGACAACAGAAAATAGGAAAAAAATTAATTTGTTAAAAAATAATTTATTCTGTTTCACCGCAAAACTTTTTTTTCTATATTTTTCATCGTGTGAGGGCTTATTTTTTGCAGGACGAGCTGTAGTTTTATTGGCACATTTTTTTGGTACATAGGATTTTTTTGATCACTTTTTTATTTTATTTCATTTTTTAAGCGCTAAGGTGACCAAAAAACTATTTTGATGTTTTACACTTTTAAACTCACCGTGCGAGTTAAATAATGGTATATTGTAATAGATACGACTTTTACGGACACGGCGATACCAAATAATTTTATTTTTTACATTGTGCTTGGGGAAAAAGTTGTATTTTTTTGAACTTTTAATATTTTTTTTTTTTTACACTCCTGAGAATTTAGCTAAGGTTTTTTTTTTACAGATCTTATTAGTTCCCCTAGGGGACTTGAACCAGCAGCTACTTGGTTACATGTGGAGTTACTGGAAAAGCGTAACGCGCTGAGCTACGCTGTTTCCCTAACTCCAGTAGTAGTGAATGAAGCATGCGAGCTATGCTGTTTCCGTAACTACTGTTCAGTTCTATGGGAGATACAGAAACAGCGTAGCTCAGCGAGAAAGCTAGAACGGGGTTTAGGGGGCCACGTTCTAGAGAAAGGTGCGGGTCTCAGAGGTGGGACCCGCATCTATCTGACATTTATGACATATCCTGTGGATATGTCATAAATGTCCTTCATAGAAAAACCCCTATAAATGCCGCAGTCGCTATTGACCGCGGCATTTAACTAGTTAAAGGGGTTTGCCATAAAACACATGTATCCCCTATCCACAGGATAGGGGCTACATGTGGGATCACTGGGGGTCCGATCGCTGGGACCCCCAGCTATAAGGAGAACAGGGGACTGAAAGTCACCCAGAGCGTTACAGGAGAAGCCTGGACTTCCGGGTTCTGTGTCCGGCTTATCTGTTCCGCAGCTCCATAGAGATCAATGCAGAGCAGCTCGCGCATGCGCAGAACAATCCCATTCATCTCTATGAAGCTGCCGGACACAACGCGGATGTCACAGCTTCTCATGCAGCGCTCCTGGTAACTTTCGGTCCCCGTTCTCCTTATCGATCACACATGTATCCCCCATCCTGTGGATAGGGGATACATGTGTTTTATGGCACAAGCCATTTAAAATGCCAGGAACAGCGAAATTGCTATTTCTGGCCGTTATAGCAGCGTGTCAGTAGCCGACACCTGCAGTGTATGGAGCGGGCTCAGTGCGTGAGCCCGCTCCATACATCACCCCCCCCCCCGCACTCCATGATGTGCCGGCACGTCAAGGGTCGGGAAGGGGTTAAGTAATGAAACGGTCATCGTCGGGCCCCTTGACTGCGGACTATAAGACGCAGGAACTTTTTAGCAAGATTTATTCTTGCTAAAAACTGCGTCTTATAGTCCAAAAAATACGGTACTAATCATATCACAGTATGAACCGCCTGAAGTCCTATTTCGCTGACAGATTCGTTGTGTACTTACATGACATTACCTATCATGTACTGATCCTGAGTTACATCCTGTATTATACCCCAGAGCTGCACTCACTATTCTGCTGGTGGAGTCACTGTGTACATATATTACATTACTTATCCTGTACTGATCCTGAGTTACATCCTGTATCTCTTTATTTTATATAAATTTACAAAACATAAACTGAAAAACAAATACATAACTAATTCCATATAACCAAAAAGTCACAACCCAATTCTTATAAACAAATTTTCTTATATACATCTCTGTATATGAGAAGAGAAAACGATACCAGACCCGGCCACATACACCCCACTCTTATATACTTACATCTACACTTCATCCGAAGCGAAACAATAACTAGAATATATACAAACATCATATAAACGTAATCCAAAGTACTAACAGAAAATCCCCCGACCCGCGTCAACCAAGGGCCTAAAGAAACAACATAATAATGATGATAATAATAATAAAACAACAACATAATAATAATAAAATAATAATAATAATAACCCCAAAAATCCCAAATATAATAATACTAATCCCAATTTTTTTTTTTTTTTTTTTTTATATATATATATTTTTTAATCACACTATACACATCCTGACTTTCCCTAACCTTACCCTTCTTACCTAAACGCCACCACCCCAGCCAGCATCACGCCTCATGTCCTCTCACGTCCGCATAGTCCAGATGCTGGCCCCCACCACCACACCCAACACCCCAGCCCAGCCCCCCGCCCCATGTCCTCCCATGTCCGCATAGTCCGGGGCTGGGTCAGGCAAACCCCCCCCCCCCCGACCCCCTCCCAACCTATCTATTAACCCCCTTAAGTCTATCCCTATTCTAACAACATTTCTACATTATAATACAATACACGTCACCAACCTGTCCAAATACCAAACCATATACAAAATACACCGTACCCGAAAGCACCAAGTTCGGTCGCTTGTAAACCTTTTTCCTGCCATTTCAATCCTAAACAAAACAAAAATCTTCCAGTGCTTACCTAGCCCATCACCAGATAGAGAGAAGGGAAAGCCCCCCCCAGCTCCCCCCCAGAGGCCAAGGTACCACGTCCACCGCTGCACCCTCCCTATCGCTTGCCCTATCTCCTTACCCTATTACTAACCCTTTCTTGACCCTATTGAAAGCTGACCCTATGCTGACCCTCACCTTTCCCTTATTCCGAGTCCTATCGCTATATTTTTTATTGGTGCCTCAGCGGAACGCAGACCCCCACCTCCAGTTGAGCACCGGTGACGACTCCCCCTCCCTCATGAAGGCAGACACATTAAGGCACCCAAAAGGAAAAGCCCCTCCAAAGACGAGAGGCTTTGGATGCTCCCAATCTGCCAACCTCCAAAGAATGCACCTTCACCAGGTCACCCATGATATTGCTAACAACCTCATCCACTAGGAGGATTTTCTTCTGGGTAGAAACTAGACATCGTGCATTCCACATAAAGTGCCTGACCACTATACTGACTAGAAACAAGGTGCAATGGTCCCTACCACCGAGGTCTCCGAACACTCCATAGGCCCACCCAGCATAGGAGAGGCTGGTTAGGCCTGGCCAACCAATGGAGGCTCCCACCCTTTTGTATACCTCTGTATTGAAAGGGCAATGAAGCAGGAAATGCTCCATGCTTTCCAGCACTCCGCCACACTCCTCCCGGGGGCAATCCCGATCATCAGAGCTTCTGCACTTTAGATTGTCCCTCACATACAGTCTCCCATGGAAGCAACGCCAAGCCAGATCCCAAAACTTCTGGGGAATCCTCGCTGAATTTAAAAGTTTTAATCCCACCCCGAGGTCACTACTTGGGCAGTCTTTGAGCGCCAGGGGCTTCTGGAAGTGGGTCATCAGGACCCTCCTGTCAAGAAATTTTCTCGACATGGTCCTGATCTCCCACACCTCCAGACCCCACCGGCGAACAATCTTCAGCGCCAGGGTGGCATAAGCCGGGAGATGTCCGTGAGGTGTACGCAGGTCTTTCACTTGCCCTCCTCTCTCCCATTCCTGGAAGAAAGGCCGAAACCACCCCCTGCAGGAGGATATCCACCAAGGAGCCCTCTCTTGCCAGAGGTTTGCCAGGTTGATCTTAACAAAGGTGTTCACTAGGAACACCACCGGGTTAACCATACCTAACCCGCCTAGTGTCCTTGGTAGGTAAGTAACCTCCCTCTTGATTAGGTTGAGCCTGTTCCCCCATAACAGCTGGAAGAACAGGCTATAGACCCGAGTCCAGAGAGGTTCTGGCAAGATGCACACACTGCCCAGGTAAAGCAACATGGGCACCAGGTAGGCCTTGGCCAAGTGAACCCTTTCCCTCAGGGTTAAGGACCAACCCTTCCATTGGTCGACCTTCTGGGCAACTAGATTCAGCCTATCCTCCCAGTTCTTCTTGGGGTAATCACCCGGGCCAAATTCGACTCCTAAGATCTTAGCAGACCCCTGAGGCTCTGGAAGGGTGTCCGGGAGATCAAAACCAGGATCTCCTCCTCCCAGCCAGAGACTTTTGCACTTATCCCGGTTGATCTTGGACCCAGATGCCAATGAGTAACGCTCCACTTCCGACATCACCCACTCTGCCTCCCCTCTCGAGGAGACAAAAATGGAGACGTCGTCTGCGTACGCAACCACCCTCTGAGTGGCCTCCGGCCCCTCCAGGCCGGCCCCGACTCCCGCCAATGGCCCACGATCGATCCTTTTAAGAAAAGGATCAATTGCGAACGCATATAGCAAAGGGCTCAAGGGACAACCCTGGCGGACACCAGACCCAACCTCAAAGGGGGTTCCAACCCAACCGTTCACCAGCGCAAAAGTCTCAGCCCCAGTGTATAAGGTCTGTAGCCAATTGACAAACCCCCCCGGTAGGCCGTACCTCAGAAGGACCAACCAGAGGTACTCGTGGTCCACCCGGTCAAAAGCCTTGGCCTGGTACAAGGACAGGATGTACCCCTCCCACCGACCAGAATTTCCCTGCTCCACTGCCTCTCTGACACTGAGGACAGCACTAAATGTGCTGCGGCCTGGAACAGAGCAATGCTGGACCGGCGAAAGGAGCCGGGATGCAAACTTCACCAGCCGATTAAACAGCACCTTTGCGAGAACCTTTCTGTCCGTATTGAGCAGCGCTATGGGACGCCAATTCTCAATACGGGTCGAGTCTTTACCCTTCGATAAAACGATCAAGGCCGACCTCCTCATTGACATTGGCAAAGTACCCGAGGAAAGGCACTCATTAAACACCTCAGTCAAGAGGGGAACTAGGGTTCCTTTAAAAGTCTTATAAAACTCGGATGTTAAGCCATCCGGCCCTGGCGATTTTTTGAGGGCAAGCCCATCAATCGCCAATCCCACTTCCTCTTCCTTGATCGAGTCTATCAAAACACTGAGAGAGGGGTCTACCCCTGGCTCAGGGATGGTTTCAGCCAGGAAAGCCGACATCTCGTCTCGGTTTGGATCTTGCTTCCCCAAGAGGTGCGAGTAGAAGGATCTGACGACCTCCAAGATCCCTGATTTGGATCTCTTCAGAGATCCTGTACTATCAATCAGTCCTGTCACTACCTTACGACTCACTGACATCTTACAGTTCCTGTAGGGGTCGGGCGAGCGGTACTTCCCGAAATCCCTCTCAAGAACTAAAGATGTGTGCCTATCATACTGACACCTCCTGAGCAAAGCTTTCACCACGGAGATCTCCTCCCCACTACCCCCGGTTGAGACCAGATCTTCGAGTTTCCTCCTCAGTTCCTGATATAGGCGGTACCTACTCATGGACCTGAGGCTCGAGAGCCTGCGGAAAAATCCTGCCACCCGGACTTTAAACAACTCCCACCACTCAGACTTAGTACCACTGAGATCCAACAAAGGTACCTGGCTCTGAAGAAAATCCTCAAAGGCCTGTCTTATCTCCGCTTCTTCCAAGAGAGTAGAATTCAGCCTCTATATACCTCTTCCCATCTGGAGGGACTCTGCAATGTTCAAAGAGAAAATAATCATACAGTGATCGGAGAACTCCACCTCAACAACGGACACTGGTGAAGAGATGGCTTCCTCCTTCAAAAAAAACCTGTCTATCCTTGACCTACAACTACCTCTACGATAGGTGAAACCCGAGTGGCCTGGGGTATGCCTGATGTGGATATCCACCAGGCGAGCATCGCTAACTATATTTTTTAATGCTACACTATCATAGGTCAATTTTTTATCTCCGGAACCTCCTCTATCTCGGGGCCTCACGACAGTATTGAAGTCCCCTCCAAAGATAACTTGTCGACCTGAAAAAAGGAAAGGCTTAATCCTCATGAAGAGACTTTTACGGTCCCATTTGCTCTGGGGTCCGTATATATTGATTAGTCTTAATTCCTGTCCCCTCATGAGGACATCTAAGATCAAGCACCTCCCCATTTCTAACTCAATCATCCGTCGGCATGTTACCAATGCGGTGAAAAGGACCGCCACTCCGCTATAGGGCTCAGCCGCAAGAAACCAGTAGGAGGGCCCGCGTCGCCACTCCCTCCTAGATTTAACGACGTCTGCCAAAAGTGACAGCCTGGTCTCCTGCAAAAACAAAATGTCGGCTTCAACTCGGCCAAGAAAATCAAAGGCTGCAAATCTCGCCCTATCTGACTTAATGCTGGCAACGTTAATTGATGCCAGCGTCAACGGAGTGGGTGCCGCCATCATGGATGTTTGAGTTAGACGGCTTTCTTCTCCCCACCCCCCCTCTATCTGATGAGGACCCCCCTTCTTTGCCTCGCTTCTTGCAAACTGAGGAGTCCATACTCACCACCCTATTCCCATCTTCATCCCCAAGTTCCGGGTCAACCTCCCCCTCTGGGGGCAACGGCCCCTGCAGCAGGGGAGGCTCAACGACTCTAGGGTGCCCTACCATGCCCTCCCTCTTAGTATGAGAGGCTGGAATGTCCACGAGAGCATGGTATTGATCAGTAGAGCGCACCAGGGGGGTACAGGATTTACCTTCCTGGGCCAGGGCGGGGCCAGATGTATTTGGCCCTTGGGTTTTGCCCGGTGTCCCTTTTGCTGTAGGCTGAGTCCTCTCTTCCTCTCCCACACTTTCATAGTGGGAGGACTGAGAGTCCTCAGCCCTCTGCTCCCTTTGGATCCTCCTCATCTCCCCGTTCAATTCGGCCTCCCCAGGGGCATCAGCTTCAGGGGGGGGCATCCAGATCCGAATCAGAGGTCGTCCCAGGTTCCTGGAGCGCCCTCCAAATCCTCTCCTTCCTCCGCTTCTCCGCCCTTCTCTGGCGAGAAGGGGGACACTTCTTTGCATTCTTCCCTTGCCCCTGTGCCCCATCGTCCCTGCCCGCACCCTCACCCACGGAGGCCTCCCTCCTTTCATCCTCCACAGGTTTGGAACAAGCATTGACCACAAAGCGAGGACACCGACTGAACGGGTGACCTAAGTCACCACACAGGTTTCAGCGAATACGGTCACACGATGCGGCTAGATGACCAATCCCCCCACAATGAGCACACTTCTGCACCTTGCAGCCTGCACTCAAATGTGAGGGGTCGCCACACCGGTGACACAACTTCGGCTGCCCCTGGTAGAAGACAAGGATCCGATCTCTTCCCAGGAAAGCAGACGATGGTATGTGGGACACCGTCTGTCCCAGACGCTTTAATTTAACCATGAACGTCCAGGCCCCTGACCAGATGCCAAACTCATCCATGTTCTTCCGTGGCATCTCTACTACCTCTCCGTACCTTCCCAACCAGGTCATGATATCAATACAAGAGAGTGACTCATTACGGGTAAGAACGGTCACTCTCTATGGACCACTTTGGCGAGAAATTGCTTGTGCAGCAAAGTCTCGCCAGCCAGGCTCGTCCTTCATCAGCTCGTAGTTCCCCCAGAAGACCCCAAGGCCCCCTAGGTGAACAAAGCTGATGTCAAACTCGACCGAGCCATGAGGATGTATCAAGGCAAAGATGTCACTCGCCTTGAAGCCCATCCCCAGCAGCAGCTCCACAACCCTCTTTCTGGGAGGGCACGCATCATTGCCACGCCACCGGAGACGGACCACATTCCTTCTGGCTACAGCCTGCCCGGCTGTTGGGAGCGACCACTGATCTCCTCGTTGCTCTCGGAAGGCATTTAGACTATATCTGTCTATCCAGAAAGACAGGTCCTTCTGCACTCCCCCTATGGTTAGGGTTTGCTTTCCCTCTCTTAAAGCGTCCAAGAGACGTTGTTGCAAGTTACCGTCCCCGGACCTTGAGGATGAAGATGGGTGGGCCCGCTGTCCCCCCGCTGCCACACCAGCATAAGACCGCTGTCACAGCAAGAGGAGCGCCAGGCCCATTGACCCTGGTTGATACCCCATCCCCACCACTCACCACCTCACCACCTACAGACACAGCACTCAACACCCCATTACCAGCAGACACTCCAGCAACTTTATTTACACACACCTGCATACCCCCAGCAGTTCCCACATCCACAGCCGCAACTTTTTTATTTAACCCACCAGGTCCCCCTGCAGTCATCCTTCTGGCCAGGCCTGGTCCTATGTTATGTATTTTTTCTGTACATTTTGTGTGGGTAGACACTGCTTCAGTCTCCGCATCATCAGGCACCTTTGCAGGGACGCCACCAGATGTTATAAGCGATGTCCCCGCTGTGCCCTCCGCCTCATTAACCTCCATCTGTTCTATGCGCAGAACGTTTTTGGGAAAGGGGCCACCGTCGCCCCCGACGCCAGCAGCCCCCTTCTCGCCTACACCACTTTTCAGCGATGCGGACGAAGGAGCCACTGACGTCACTGGAGCCGCCTCCGGCGCCGGACCACTCCCCCCTCCCACAGAGGAGTGGCCAACAGAGACGGAGCCCCCTCTGTGACCGCCCTTGTCCGGAACGTCTGACGGCTTTACTGCGACACCGACAGACTTCCGGCTTTCAGACACCACATCCGGTTTCTGGTTTACCCGTTCTCCCGACCCCTGACTCGCATCAAAGACCAGTTTCCCGGGCTCGCCATTCACCGGACACGGGGACACACCCCCTGGCGTCACCAGGCCACCAGTACCGCCCCCTTTGCAGGGGTTGGCGTCCGGCGCCATTTTGACCACCACGTGTTCTAATGCCGGACCCGTAACACTCTCCCCGCATTCCCGCTCCAGCCCCACTGCAGAGGCTTGAGCTGGGGTCTTGCGGGACCTGCGCCCTGATCCTGACTTTCATCAGGCTCAGAGCACAGGAAGGATCTTGCTGTATACACAAGTTTAAATGAACCTGTAGCAGATTTTTTTTCCTTTTCCTTTTTTTTCTTCTTAAATTCTTTTTTCTTTTCCTTTTCCTCCTCTGCGGGTAACTCCGCACCGAAACGAAATCCCTGGAAGGATACCGGCGACTCCACATTACGGATCTGAGTGAGTATACATGGAGGCCGCTCACTGTCAGTTTCAAAACACTCCTGATTATTCCCAGCTGTGAGTCCACCCTCCTCCTCCTCACTGCTCCTGGGTGCCTCAGAATCTGTGCCTTCTCTGGACTTTACATTTTCATGCTCCATTGCCTAGACCACATTTTCCTTTGCTGTGTCTTCCTCCATACATTCTATTTTTATAGGTGCTGCCATCTCGGCAAACCTCTCTTCGTTTTTTAATTTTTCTCCAAAACACCCCTCCGCCTGCCACAATCTCATCACGTCTTTCTTCCACTTCTTTTATTTCCTCCAACAAGGATTTCACATTAAAACGGTATCGGGACCTCTTACCTCCTGAGGCCTTTGCAGCCCTTCCTCTGGCGACCGCCAAGTCCGCACTGAGCCGTTGCAGCGACTTCCTGAGGTCCCGATACTCCTCTAACCGCATAGCCATACGGGAGCTGAAGTTCTCCACCGTCTCTCCGGTCCTCAGCTGTCCCTATTCCTCCACATGACCGTCATCCAAATGTCCGGACAATGCTGGTCCTTCTCCAGACGACAACACCTCTATCACCATGCCGGACCGCGTCTCCATACCCTTATCCAGGATTCCAGCCACGGGGGGAGCCAGGATAGCCTTGCCCCGAGATGATCTCCTCACCCCCGCGACCGTTTGCATATTCCCAGCCAGCTGGGATGACCCTCTACCCCCCGCTGGCATGCTCCGGGAGGTAGAGGTCTGAGGCTCCATCCTAGGATGGAACCCCCCTCAGGGTACTTTCCAAGCCCAGGCAGATGGTATGAGGCCTGGGCAGATAGGATAAGGAAAGTCCCTGGATCCAAGGCCTGCACGGAAGTCTCAGCAGCTCTCTCCACACGTCCTACTCCACCCACTCCAGAGCTGCACTGACTATTCTGCTGGGTGAGTCACTGTGTACATACATTACATTACTGATCCTGTACTGATCCTGAGTTATATCCTGTATTATACTCCAGAGCTGCACTCACTATTCTGCTGGTGGAGTCACTGTGTACATACATTACATTACTTATCCTGTACTGATCCTGAGTGACATCCTGTATTATACTCCAGAGCTGCACTCACTATTCTGCTGGTGGAATCACTGTACATACATTACATTACTTATCCTGTACTGATCCTGAGTTACATCCTGTATCTCTTTATTTTATATAAATTTACAAAACATAAACTGAAAAACAAATACATAACTAATTCCATATAACCAAAAAGTCACAACCCAATTCTTATAAACAAATTTTCTTATATACATCTCTGTATATGAGAAGAGAAAACGATACCAGACCCGGCCACATACACCCCACTCTTATATACTTACATCTACACTTCATCCGAAACTAAACAATAACTAGAATATATACAAACATCATATAAACGTAATCCAAAGTACCAACAGAAAATCCCCCGACCCGCGTCAACCAAGGGCCTAAAGAAACAACATAATAATGATGATAATAATAATAAAACAACAACATAATAATAATAAAATAATAATAATAATAACCCCAAAAATCAAAAATATAATAATACTAATCCCAATTTTTTTTTTTTTTTATATATATATATTTTTTAATCACACTATACACATCCTGACTTTCCCTAACCTTACCCTTCTTACCTAAACGCCACCACCCCAGCCAGCATCACGCCTCATGTCCTCTCACGTCCGCATAGTCCAGATGCTGGCCCCCACCACCACACCCAACACCCCAGCCCAGCCCCCCGCCCCATGTCCTCCCATGTCCGCATAGTCCGGGGCTGGGTCAGGCAAACCCCCCCCCCCGACCCCCTCCCAACCTATCTATTAACCCCCTTAAGTCTATCCCTATTCTAACAACATTTCTACATTATAATACAATACACGTCACCAACCTGTCCAAATACCAAACCATATACAAAATACACCGTACCCGAAAGCACCAAGTTCGGTCGCTTGTAAACCTTTTTCCTGCCATTTCAATCCTAAACAAAACAAAAATCTTCCAGTGCTTACCTAGCCCATCACCAGATAGAGAGAAGGGAAAGCCCCCCCCAGCTCCCCCCCAGAGGCCAAGGTACCACGTCCACCGCTGCACCCTCCCTATCGCTTGCCCTATCTCCTTACCCTATTACTAACCCTTTCTTGACCCTATTGAAAGCTGACCCTATGCTGACCCTCACCTTTCCCTTATTCCGAGTCCTATCGCTATATTTTTTATTGGTGCCTCAGCGGAACGCAGACCCCCACCTCCAGTTGAGCACCGGTGACGACTCCCCCTCCCTCATGAAGGCAGACACATTAAGGCACCCAAAAGGAAAAGCCCCTCCAAAGACGAGAGGCTTTGGATGCTCCCAATCTGCCAACCTCCAAAGAATGCACCTTCACCAGGTCACCCATGATATTGCTAACAACCTCATCCACTAGGAGGATTTTCTTCTGGGTAGAAACTAGACATCGTGCATTCCACATAAAGTGCCTGACCACTATACTGACTAGAAACAAGGTGCAATGGTCCCTACCACCGAGGTCTCCGAACACTCCATAGGCCCACCCAGCATAGGAGAGGCTGGTTAGGCCTGGCCAACCAATGGAGGCTCCCACCCTTTTGTATACCTCTGTATTGAAAGGGCAATGAAGCAGGAAATGCTCCATGCTTTCCAGCACTCCGCCACACTCCTCCCGGGGGCAATCCCGATCATCAGAGCTTCTGCACTTTAGATTGTCCCTCACATACAGTCTCCCATGGAAGCAACGCCAAGCCAGATCCCAAAACTTCTGGGGAATCCTCGCTGAATTTAAAAGTTTTAATCCCACCCCGAGGTCACTACTTGGGCAGTCTTTGAGCGCCAGGGGCTTCTGGAAGTGGGTCATCAGGACCCTCCTGTCAAGAAATTTTCTCGACATGGTCCTGATCTCCCACACCTCCAGACCCCACCGGCGAACAATCTTCAGCGCCAGGGTGGCATAAGCCGGGAGATGTCCGTGAGGTGTACGCAGGTCTTTCACTTGCCCTCCTCTCTCCCATTCCTGGAAGAAAGGCCGAAACCACCCCCTGCAGGAGGATATCCACCAAGGAGCCCTCTCTTGCCAGAGGTTTGCCAGGTTGATCTTAACAAAGGTGTTCACTAGGAACACCACCGGGTTAACCATACCTAACCCGCCTAGTGTCCTTGGTAGGTAAGTAACCTCCCTCTTGATTAGGTTGAGCCTGTTCCCCCATAACAGCTGGAAGAACAGGCTATAGACCCGAGTCCAGAGAGGTTCTGGCAAGATGCACACACTGCCCAGGTAAAGCAACATGGGCACCAGGTAGGCCTTGGCCAAGTGAACCCTTTCCCTCAGGGTTAAGGACCAACCCTTCCATTGGTCGACCTTCTGGGCAACTAGATTCAGCCTATCCTCCCAGTTCTTCTTGGGGTAATCACCCGGGCCAAATTCGACTCCTAAGATCTTAGCAGACCCCTGAGGCTCTGGAAGGGTGTCCGGGAGATCAAAACCAGGATCTCCTCCTCCCAGCCAGAGACTTTTGCACTTATCCCGGTTGATCTTGGACCCAGATGCCAATGAGTAACGCTCCACTTCCGACATCACCCACTCTGCCTCCCCTCTCGAGGAGACAAAAATGGAGACGTCGTCTGCGTACGCAACCACCCTCTGAGTGGCCTCCGGCCCCTCCAGGCCGGCCCCGACTCCCGCCAATGGCCCACGATCGATCCTTTTAAGAAAAGGATCAATTGCGAACGCATATAGCAAAGGGCTCAAGGGACAACCCTGGCGGACACCAGACCCAACCTCAAAGGGGGTTCCAACCCAACCGTTCACCAGCGCAAAAGTCTCAGCCCCAGTGTATAAGGTCTGTAGCCAATTGACAAACCCCCCCGGTAGGCCGTACCTCAGAAGGACCAACCAGAGGTACTCGTGGTCCACCCGGTCAAAAGCCTTGGCCTGGTACAAGGACAGGATGTACCCCTCCCACCGACCAGAATTTCCCTGCTCCACTGCCTCTCTGACACTGAGGACAGCACTAAATGTGCTGCGGCCTGGAACAGAGCAATGCTGGACCGGCGAAAGGAGCCGGGATGCAAACTTCACCAGCCGATTAAACAGCACCTTTGCGAGAACCTTTCTGTCCGTATTGAGCAGCGCTATGGGACGCCAATTCTCAATACGGGTCGAGTCTTTACCCTTCGATAAAACGATCAAGGCCGACCTCCTCATTGACATTGGCAAAGTACCCGAGGAAAGGCACTCATTAAACACCTCAGTCAAGAGGGGAACTAGGGTTCCTTTAAAAGTCTTATAAAACTCGGATGTTAAGCCATCCGGCCCTGGCGATTTTTTGAGGGCAAGCCCATCAATCGCCAATCCCACTTCCTCTTCCTTGATCGAGTCTATCAAAACACCGAGAGAGGGGTCTACCCCTGGCTCAGGGATGGTTTCAGCCAGGAAAGCCGACATCTCGTCTCGGTTTGGATCTTGCTTCCCCAAGAGGTGCGAGTAGAAGGATCTGACGACCTCCAAGATCCCTGATTTGGATCTCTTCAGAGATCCTGTACTATCAATCAGTCCTGTCACTACCTTACGACTCACTGACATCTTACAGTTCCTGTAGGGGTCGGGCGAGCGGTACTTCCCGAAATCCCTCTCAAGAACTAAAGATGTGTGCCTATCATACTGACACCTCCTGAGCAAAGCTTTCACCACGGAGATCTCCTCCCCACTACACCCGGTTGAGACCAGATCTTCGAGTTTCCTCCTCAGTTCCTGATATAGGCGGTACCTACTCATGGACCTGAGGCTCGAGAGCCTGCGGAAAAATCCTGCCACCCGGACTTTAAACAACTCCCACCACTCAGACTTAGTACCACTGAGATCCAACAAAGGTACCTGGCTCTGAAGAAAATCCTCAAAGGCCTGTCTTATCTCCGCTTCTTCCAAGAGAGTAGAATTCAGCCTCTATATACCTCTTCCCATCTGGAGGGACTCTGCAATGTTCAAAGAGAAAATAATCATACAGTGATCGGAGAACTCCACCTCAACAACGGACACTGGTGAAGAGATGGCTTCCTCCTTCAAAAAAAACCTGTCTATCCTTGACCTACAACTACCTCTACGATAGGTGAAACCCGAGTGGCCTGGGGTATGCCTGATGTGGATATCCACCAGGCGAGCATCGCTAACTATATTTTTTAATGCTACACTATCATAGGTCAATTTTTTATCTCCGGAACCTCCTCTATCTCGGGGCCTCACGACAGTATTGAAGTCCCCTCCAAAGATAACTTGTCGACCTGAAAAAAGGAAAGGCTTAATCCTCATGAAGAGACTTTTACGGTCCCATTTGCTCTGGGGTCCGTATATATTGATTAGTCTTAATTCCTGTCCCCTCATGAGGACATCTAAGATCAAGCACCTCCCCATTTCTAACTCAATCATCCGTCGGCATGTTACCAATGCGGTGAAAAGGACCGCCACTCCGCTATAGGGCTCAGCCGCAAGAGACCAGTAGGAGAGCCCGCGTCGCCACTCCCTCCTAGATTTAACGACGTCTGCCAAAAGTGACAGCCTGGTCTCCTGCAAAAATAAAATGTCGGCTTCAACTCGGCCAAGAAAATCAAAGGCTGCAAATCTCGCCCTATCTGACTTAATGCTGGCAACGTTAATTGATGCCAGCGTCAACGGAGTGGGTGCCGCCATCATGGATGTTTGAGTTAGACGGCTTTCTTCTCCCCACCCCCCCTCTATCTGATGAGGACCCCCCTTCTTTGCCTCGCTTCTTGCAAACTGAGGAGTCCATACTCACCACCCTATTCCCATCTTCATCCCCAAGTTCCGGGTCAACCTCCCCCTCTGGGGGCAACGGCCCCTGCAGCAGGGGAGGCTCAACGACTCTAGGGTGCCCTACCATGCCCTCCCTCTTAGTATGAGAGGCTGGAATGTCCACGAGAGCATGGTATTGATCAGTAGAGCGCACCAGGGGGGTACAGGATTTACCTTCCTGGGCCAGGGCGGGGCCAGATGTATTTGGCCCTTGGGTTTTGCCCGGTGTCCCTTTTGCTGTAGGCTGAGTCCTCTCTTCCTCTCCCACACTTTCATAGTGGGAGGACTGAGAGTCCTCAGCCCTCTGCTCCCTTTGGATCCTCCTCATCTCCCCGTTCAATTCGGCCTCCCCAGGGGCATCAGCTTCAGGGGGGGCATCCAGATCCGAATCAGAGGTCGTCCCAGGTTCCTGGAGCGCCCTCCAAATCCTCTCCTTCCTCCGCTTCTCCGCCCTTCTCTGGCGAGAAGGGGGACACTTCTTTGCATTCTTCCCTTGCCCCTGTGCCCCATCGTCCCTGCCCGCACCCTCACCCACGGAGGCCTCCCTCCTTTCATCCTCCACAGGTTTGGAACAAGCATTGACCACAAAGCGAGGACACCGACTGAACGGGAGACCTAAGTCACCACACAGGTTTCAGCGAATACGGTCACACGATGCGGCTAGATGACCAATCCCCCCACAATGAGCACACTTCTGCACCTTGCAGCCTGCACTCAAATGTGAGGGGTCGCCACACCGGTGACACAACTTCGGCTGCCCCTGGTAGAAGACAAGGATCCGATCTCTTCCCAGGAAAGCAGACGATGGTATGTGGGACACCGTCTGTCCCAGACGCTTTAATTTAACCATGAATGTCCAGGCCCCTGACCAGATGCCAAACTCATCCATGTTCTTCCGTGGCATCTCTACTACCTCTCCGTACCTTCCCAACCAGGTCATGATATCAATACAAGAGAGTGACTCATTACGGGTAAGAACGGTCACTCTCTATGGACCACTTTGGCGAGAAATTGCTTGTGCAGCAAAGTCTCGCCAGCCAGGCTCGTCCTTCATCAGCTCGTAGTTCCCCCAGAAGACCCCAAGGCCCCCTAGGTGAACAAAGCTGATGTCAAACTCGACCGAGCCATGAGGATGTATCAAGGCAAAGATGTCACTCGCCTTGAAGCCCATCCCCAGCAGCAGCTCCACAACCCTCTTTCTGGGAGGGCACGCATCATTGCCACGCCACCGGAGACGGACCACATTCCTTCTGGCTACAGCCTGCCCGGCTGTTGGGAGCGACCACTGATCTCCTCGTTGCTCTCGGAAGGCATTTAGACTATATCTGTCTATCCAGAAAGACAGGTCCTTCTGCACTCCCCCTATGGTTAGGGTTTGCTTTCCCTCTCTTAAAGCGTCCAAGAGACGTTGTTGCAAGTTACCGTCCCCGGACCTTGAGGATGAAGATGGGTGGGCCCGCTGTCCCCCCGCTGCCACACCAGCATAAGACCGCTGTCACAGCAAGAGGAGCGCCAGGCCCATTGACCCTGGTTGATACCCCATCCCCACCACTCACCACCTCACCACCTACAGACACAGCACTCAACACCCCATTACCAGCAGACACTCCAGCAACTTTATTTACACACACCTGCATACCCCCAGCAGTTCCCACATCCACAGCCGCAACTTTTTTATTTAACCCACCAGGTCCCCCTGCAGTCATCCTTCTGGCCAGGCCTGGTCCTATGTTATGTATTTTTTCTGTACATTTTGTGTGGGTAGACACTGCTTCAGTCTCCGCATCATCAGGCACCTTTGCAGGGACGCCACCAGATGTTATAAGCGATGTCCCCGCTGTGCCCTCCGCCTCATTAACCTCCATCTGTTCTATGCGCAGAACGTTTTTGGGAAAGGGGCCACCGTCGCCCCCGACGCCAGCAGCCCCCTTCTCGCCTACACCACTTTTCAGCGATGCGGACGAAGGAGCCACTGACGTCACTGGAGCCGCCTCCGGCGCCGGACCACTCCCCCCTCCCACAGAGGAGTGGCCAACAGAGACGGAGCCCCCTCTGTGACCGCCCTTGTCCGGAACGTCTGACGGCTTTACTGCGACACCGACAGACTTCCGGCTTTCAGACACCACATCCGGTTTCTGGTTTACCCGTTCTCCCGACCCCTGACTCGCATCAAAGACCAGTTTCCCGGGCTCGCCATTCACCGGACACGGGGACACACCCCCTGGCGTCACCAGGCCACCAGTACCGCCCCCTTTGCAGGGGTTGGCGTCCGGCGCCATTTTGACCACCACGTGTTCTAATGCCGGACCCGTAACACTCTCCCCGCATTCCCGCTCCAGCCCCACTGCAGAGGCTTGAGCTGGGGTCTTGCGGGACCTGCGCCCTGATCCTGACTTTCATCAGGCTCAGAGCACAGGAAGGATCTTGCTGTATACACAAGTTTAAATGAACCTGTAGCAGATTTTTTTTCCTTTTCCTTTTTTTTCTTCTTAAATTCTTTTTTCTTTTCCTTTTCCTCCTCTGCGGGTAACTCCGCACCGAAACAAAATCCCTGGAAGGATACCGGCGACTCCACATTACGGATCTGAGTGAGTATACATGGAGGCCGCTCACTGTCAGTTTCAAAACACTCCTGATTATTCCCAGCTGTGAGTCCACCCTCCTCCTCCTCACTGCTCCTGGGTGCCTCAGAATCTGTGCCTTCTCTGGACTTTACATTTTCATGCTCCATTGCCTAGACCACATTTTCCTTTGCTGTGTCTTCCTCCATACATTCTATTTTTATAGGTGCTGCCATCTCGGCAAACCTCTCTTCGTTTTTTAATTTTTCTCCAAAACACCCCTCCGCCTGCCACAATCTCATCACGTCTTTCTTCCACTTCTTTTATTTCCTCCAACAAGGATTTCACATTAAAACGGTATCGGGACCTCTTACCTCCTGAGGCCTTTGCAGCCCTTCCTCTGGCGACCGCCAAGTCCGCACTGAGCCGTTGCAGCGACTTCCTGAGGTCCCGATACTCCTCTAACCGCATAGCCATACGGGAGCTGAAGTTCTCCACCGTCTCTCCGGTCCTCAGCTGTCCCTATTCCTCCACATGACCGTCATCCAAATGTCCGGACAATGCTGGTCCTTCTCCAGACGACAACACCTCTATCACCATGCCGGACCGCGTCTCCATACCCTTATCCAGGATTCCAGCCACGGGGGGAGCCAGGATAGCCTTGCCCCGAGATGATCTCCTCACCCCCGCGACCGTTTGCATATTCCCAGCCAGCTGGGATGACCCTCTACCCCCCGCTGGCATGCTCCGGGAGGTAGAGGTCTGAGGCTCCATCCTAGGATGGAACCCCCCTCAGGGTACTTTCCAAGCCCAGGCAGATGGTATGAGGCCTGGGCAGATAGGATAAGGAAAGTCCCTGGATCCAAGGCCTGCACGGAAGTCTCAGCAGCTCTCTCCACACGTCCTACTCCACCCACTCCAGAGCTGCACTGACTATTCTGCTGGGTGAGTCACTGTGTACATACATTACATTACTGATCCTGTACTGATCCTGAGTTATATCCTGTATTATACTCCAGAGCTGCACTCACTATTCTGCTGGTGGAGTCACTGTGTACATACATTACATTACTTATCCTGTACTGATCCTGAGTGACATCCTGTATTATACTCCAGAGCTGCACTCACTATTCTGCTGGTGGAATCACTGTACATACATTACATTACTTATCCTGTACTGATCCTGAGTTACATCCTGTATCTCTTTATTTTATATAAATTTACAAAACATAAACTGAAAAACAAATACATAACTAATTCCATATAACCAAAAAGTCACAACCCAATTCTTATAAACAAATTTTCTTATATACATCTCTGTATATGAGAAGAGAAAACGATACCAGACCCGGCCACATACACCCCACTCTTATATACTTACATCTACACTTCATCCGAAACTAAACAATAACTAGAATATATACAAACATCATATAAACGTAATCCAAAGTACCAACAGAAAATCCCCCGACCCGCGTCAACCAAGGGCCTAAAGAAACAACATAATAATGATGATAATAATAATAAAACAACAACATAATAATAATAAAATAATAATAATAATAACCCCAAAAATCAAAAATATAATAATACTAATCCCAATTTTTTTTTTATCCTTTTTTTTTTTTTTTATATATATATATTTTTTAATCACACTATACACATCCTGACTTTCCCTAACCTTACCCTTCTTACCTAAACTCCACCACCCCAGCCAGCATCTCGCCTCATGTCCTCTCACGTCCGCATAGTCCAGATGCTGGCCCCCACCACCACACCCAACACCCCAGCCCAGCCCCCCGCCCCATGTCCTCCCATGTCCGCATAGTCCGGGGCTGGGTCAGGCAAACCCCCCCGACCCCCTCCCAACCTATCTATTAACCCCCTTAAGTCTATCCCTATTCTAACAACATTTCTACATTATAATACAATACACGTCACCAACCTGTCCAAATACCAAACCATATACAAAATACACCGTACCCGAAAGCACCAAGTTCGGTCGCTTGTAAACCTTTTTCCTGCCATTTCAATCCTAAACAAAACAAAAATCTTCCAGTGCTTACCTAGCCCATCACCAGATAGAGAGAAGGGAAAGCCCCCCCCAGCTCCCCCCCAGAGGCCAAGGTACCACGTCCACCGCTGCACCCTCCCTATCGCTTGCCCTATCTCCTTACCCTATTACTAACCCTTTCTTGACCCTATTGAAAGCTGACCCTATGCTGACCCTCACCTTTCCCTTATTCCGAGTCCTATCGCTATATTTTTTATTGGTGCCTCAGCGGAACGCAGACCCCCACCTCCAGTTGAGCACCGGTGACGACTCCCCCTCCCTCATGAAGGCAGACACATTAAGGCACCCAAAAGGAAAAGCCCCTCCAAAGACGAGAGGCTTTGGATGCTCCCAATCTGCCAACCTCCAAAGAATGCACCTTCACCAGGTCACCCATGATATTGCTAACAACCTCATCCACTAGGAGGATTTTCTTCTGGGTAGAAACTAGACATCGTGCATTCCACATAAAGTGCCTGACCACTATACTGACTAGAAACAAGGTGCAATGGTCCCTACCACCGAGGTCTCCGAACACTCCATAGGCCCACCCAGCATAGGAGAGGCTGGTTAGGCCTGGCCAACCAATGGAGGCTCCCACCCTTTTGTATACCTCTGTATTGAAAGGGCAATGAAGCAGGAAATGCTCCATGCTTTCCAGCACTCCGCCACACTCCTCCCGGGGGCAATCCCGATCATCAGAGCTTCTGCACTTTAGATTGTCCCTCACATACAGTCTCCCATGGAAGCAACGCCAAGCCAGATCCCAAAACTTCTGGGGAATCCTCGCTGAATTTAAAAGTTTTAATCCCACCCCGAGGTCACTACTTGGGCAGTCTTTGAGCGCCAGGGGCTTCTGGAAGTGGGTCATCAGGACCCTCCTGTCAAGAAATTTTCTCGACATGGTCCTGATCTCCCACACCTCCAGACCCCACCGGCGAACAATCTTCAGCGCCAGGGTGGCATAAGCCGGGAGATGTCCGTGAGGTGTACGCAGGTCTTTCACTTGCCCTCCTCTCTCCCATTCCTGGAAGAAAGGCCGAAACCACCCCCTGCAGGAGGATATCCACCAAGGAGCCCTCTCTTGCCAGAGGTTTGCCAGGTTGATCTTAACAAAGGTGTTCACTAGGAACACCACCGGGTTAACCATACCTAACCCGCCTAGTGTCCTTGGTAGGTAAGTAACCTCCCTCTTGATTAGGTTGAGCCTGTTCCCCCATAACAGCTGGAAGAAAAGGCTATAGACCCGAGTCCAGAGAGGTTCTGGCAAGATGCACACACTGCCCAGGTAAAGCAACATGGGCACCAGGTAGGCCTTGGCCAAGTGAACCCTTTCCCTCAGGGTTAAGGACCAACCCTTCCATTGGTCGACCTTCTGGGCAACTAGATTCAGCCTATCCTCCCAGTTCTTCTTGGGGTAATCACCCGGGCCAAATTCGACCCCTAAGATCTTAGCAGACCCCTGAGGCTCTGGAAGGGTGTCCGGGAGATCAAAACCAGGATCTCCTCCTCCCAGCCAGAGACTTTTGCACTTATCCCGGTTGATCTTGGACCCAGATGCCAATGAGTAACGCTCCACTTCCGACATCACCCACTCTGCCTCCCCTCTCGAGGAGACAAAAATGGAGACGTCGTCTGCGTACGCAACCACCCTCTGAGTGGCCTCCGGCCCCTCCAGGCCGGCCCCGACTCCCGCCAATGGCCCACGATCGATCCTTTTAAGAAAAGGATCAATTGCGAACGCATATAGCAAAGGGCTCAAGGGACAACCCTGGCGGACACCAGACCCAACCTCAAAGGGGGTTCCAACCCAACCGTTCACCAGCGCAAAAGTCTCAGCCCCAGTGTATAAGGTCTGTAGCCAATTGACAAACCCCCCCGGTAGGCCGTACCTCAGAAGGACCGACCAGAGGTACTCGTGGTCCACCCGGTCAAAAGCCTTGGCCTGGTCCAAGGACAGGATGTACCCCTCCCACCGACCAGAATTTCCCTGCTCCACTGCCTCTCTGACACTGAGGACAGCACTAAATGTGCTGCGGCCTGGAACAGAGCAATGCTGGACCGGCGAAAGGAGCCGGGATGCAAACTTCACCAGCCGATTAAACAGCACCTTTGCGAGAACCTTTCTGTCCGTATTGAGCAGCGCTATGGGACGCCAATTCTCAATACGGGTCGAGTCTTTACCCTTCGATAAAACGATCAAGGCTGACCTCCTCATTGACATTGGCAAAGTACCCGAGGAAAGGCACTCATTAAACACCTCAGTCAAGAGGGGAACTAGGGTTCCTTTAAAAGTCTTATAAAACTCGGATGTTAAGCCATCCGGCCCTGGCGATTTTTTGAGGGCAAGCCCATCAATCGCCAATCCCACTTCCTCTTCCTTGATCGAATCTATCAAAACACCGAGAGAGGGGTCTACCCCTGGCTCAGGGATGGTTTCAGCCAGGAAAGCCGACATCTCGTCTCGGTTTGGATCTTGCTTCCCCAAGAGGTGCGAGTAGAAGGATCTGACGACCTCCAAGATCCCTGATTTGGATCTCTTCAGAGATCCTGTACTATCAATCAGTCCTGTCACAACCTTACGACTCACTGACATCTTACAGTTCCTGTAGGGGTCGGGCGAGCGGTACCTCCCGAAATCCCTCTCAAGAACTAAAGATGTGTGCCTATCATACTGACACCTCCTGAGCAAAGCTTTCACCACGGAGATCTCCTCCCCACTACCCCCGGTTGAGACCAGATGTTCGAGTTTCCTCCTCAGTTCCTGATATAGGCGGTACCTACTCATGGACCTGAGGCTCGAGAGCCTGCGGAAAAATCCTGCCACCCGGACTTTAAACAACTCCCACCACTCAGACTTAGTACCACTGAGATCCAACAAAGGTACCTGGCTCTGAAGAAAATCCTCAAAGGCCTGTCTTATCTCCGCTTCTTCCAAGAGAGTAGAATTCAGCCTCCATATACCTCTTCCCATCTGGAGGGACTCTGCAATGTTCAAAGAGAAAATAATCATACAGTGATCGGAGAACTCCACCTCAACAACGGACACTGGTGAAGAGATGGCTTCCTCCTTCAAAAAAAACCTGTCTATCCTAGACCTACAACTACCTCTACGATAGGTGAAACCCGAGTGGCCTGGGGTATGCCTGATGTGGATATCCACCAGGCGAGCATCGCTAACTATATTTTTTAATGCTACACTATCGTAGGTCAATTTTTTATCTCCGGAACTTCCTCTATCTCGGGGTCTCATGACAGTATTGAAGTCCCCTCCAAAGATAACTTGTCGACCTGAAAAAAGGAAAGGCTTAATCCTCATGAAGAGACTTTTACGGTCCCATTTGCTCTGGGGTCCGTATATATTGATTAGTCTTAATTCCTGTCCCCTCATGAGGACATCTAAGATCAAGCACCTCCCCATTTCTAACTCAATCATCCGTCGGCATGTTACCGGTGCGGTGAAAAGGACCGCCACTCCGCTATAGGGCTCAGCCGCAAGAGACCAGTAGGAGGGCCCGCGTCGCCACTCCCTCCTAGATTTAACGACGTCTGCCAAAAGTGACAGCCTGGTCTCCTGCAAAAACAAAATGTCGGCTTCAACTCGGCCAAGAAAATCAAAGGCTGCAAATCTCGCCCTATCTCACTTAATGCTGGCAACGTTAATTGATGCCAGCGTCAACGGAGTGGGTGCCGCCATCATGGATGTTTGAGTTAGACGGCTTTCTTCTTCCCACCCCCCCCTCTATCTGATGAGGACCCCCCTTCTTTGCCTCGCTTCTTGCAAACTGAGGAGTCCATATTCACCACCCTATTCCCATCTTCATCCCCAAGTACCGGGTCAACCTCCCCCTCTGGGGGCAACGGCCCCTGCAGCAGGGGAGGCTCAACGACTCTAGGGTGCCCTACCATGCCCTCCATCTTAGTATGAGAGGCTGGAATGTCCACGAGAGCATGGTATCGATCAGTAGAGCGCACCAGGGGGGTACAGGATTTACCTTCCTGGGCCAGGGCGGGGCCAGATGTATTTGGCCCTTGGGTTTTGCCCGGTGTCCCTTTTGCTGTAGGCTGAGTCCTCTCTTCCTCTCCCACACTTTCATAGTGGGAGGACTGAGAGTCCTCAGCCCTCTGCTCCCTTTGGATCCTCCTCATCTCCCCATTCAATTCGGCCTCCCCAGGGGCATCAGATTCAGGGGGGGCATCCAGATCCGAATCAGAGGTTGTCCCAGTTTCCTGGAGCGCCCTCCAAATCCTCTCCTTCCTTCGCTTCTCCGCCCTTCTCTGGCGAGAAGGGGGACCCTTCTTTGCATTCTTCCCTTGCCCCTGTGCCCCATCGTCCCTGCCCGCACCCTCACCCACGGAGGCCTCCCTCCTTTCATCCTCCGCAGGTTTGGAACAAGCATTGACAACAGAGCGAGGACACCGACTGAACGGGTGACCTAAGTCACCACACAGGTTGCACCGAATACGGTCACACGATGCGGCTAGATGACCAATCCCCCCACAATGAGCACACTTCTGCACCTTGCAGCCTGCACTCAAATGTGAGGGGTCGCCACACCGGTGACACAACTTCGGCTGCCCCTGGTAGAAGACAAGGATCCGATCTCTTCCCAGGAAAGCAGACGATGGTATGTGGGACACCGTCTGTCCCAGACGCTTTAATTTAACCATGAACGTCCAGGCCCCTGACCAGATGCCAAACTCATCCATGTTCTTCCGTGGCATCTCTACTACCTCTCCGTACCTTCCCAACCAGGTCATGATATCAATACAAGAGAGTGACTCATTACGGGTAAGAACGGTCACTCTCTTGGGACCACTTTGGCGAGAAATTGCTTGTGCAGCAAAGTCTCGCCAGCCAGGCTCGTCCTTCATCAGCTCGTAGTTCCCCCAGAAGACCTCAAGGCCCCCTAGGTGAACAAAGCTGATGTCAAACTCGACCGAGCCATGAGGATGTATCAAGGCAAAGATGTCACTCGCCTTGAAGCCCATCCCCAGCAGCAGCTCCACCACCCTCTTTCTGGGAGGGCATGCATCATTGCCACGCCACCGGAGACGGACCACATTCCTCCTGGCTACAGCCTGCCCGGCTGTTGGGAGCGACCACTGATCTCCTCGTTGCTCTCGGAAGGCATTTAGACCATATCTGTCTATCCAGAAAGACAGGTCCTTCTGCACTCCCCCTATGGTTAGGGTTTGCTTTCCCTCTCTTAAAGCGTCCAAGAGACGTTGTTGCAAGTTACCGTCCCCGGACCTTGAGGATGAAGATGGGTGGGCCCGCTGTCCCCCCGCTGCCACACCAGCATAAGACCTGCCGGATGTCACAGCAAGAGGAGCGCCAGGCCCATTGCCCCTGGTTGATACCCCATCCCCACCACCCACCACCTCACCACCTACAGACACAGCACTCAACACCCCATTACCAGCAGACACTCCAGCAACTTTATTTACAGACACCTGCATACCCCCAGCAGTTCCCACATCCACAGCCGCAACTTTTTTATTTAACCCACCAGGTCCCCCTGCAGTCATCCTTCTGGCCAGGCCTGGTCCTATGTTATGTATTTTTCCTGTACATTTTGTGTGGGTAGACACTGCTTCAGTCTCCGCATCATCAGGCACCTTTGCAGGGACGCCACCAGATGTTATAAGCGGTGTCCCCGCTGTGCCCTCCGCCTCATTAACCTCCATCTTTTCTATGTGCGGAACATTTTTGGGAAAGGGGCCACCGCCGCCCCCGACGCCAGCAGCCCCCTTCTCGCCTACACCACTTTTCAGTGATGCGGACGAAGGAGCCACTGATGTCACTGGAGCCGCCTCCGGCGCCGGACCACTCCCCCCTCCCACAGAGGAGTGGCCAACAGAGCCGGAGCCCCCTCTGTGACCGCCCTTGTCCGGAACGTCTGACGGCTTGACACCGACAGACTTCCGGCTTTCAGACACCACATCCGGTTTCTGGTTTACCCGTTCTCCCGACCCCTGACTCGCATCAAAGACCAGTTTCCCGGGCTCGCCATTCACCGGACACGGGGACACACCCCCTGGCGTCACCAGGCCACCAGTACCGCCCCCTTTGCAGGGGTTGGCGTCCGGCGCCATTTTGACCACCACGTGTTCTAATGCCGGACCCGTAACACTCTCCCCGCATTCCCGCTCCAGCCCCACTGCAGAGGCTTGAGCTGGGGTCTTGCGGGACCTGCGCCCTGATCCTGACTTTCATCAGGCTCAGAGCACAGGAAGGATCTTGCTGTATACACAAGTTTAAATGAACCTGTAGCAGATTTTTTTTCCTTTTCCTTTTTTTTCTTCTTAAATTCTTTTTTCTTTTCCTTTTCCTCCTCTGCGGGTAACTCCGCACCGAAACAAAATCCCTGGAAGGATACCGGCGACTCCACATTACGGATCTGAGTGAGTATACATGGAGGCCGCTCACTGTCAGTTTCAAAACACTCCTGATTATTCCCAGCTGTGAGTCCACCCTCCTCCTCCTCACTGCTCCTGGGTGCCTCAGAATCTGTGCCTTCTCTGGACTTTACATTTTCATGCTCCATTGCCTAGACCACATTTTCCTTTGCTGTGTCTTCCTCCATACATTCTATTTTTATAGGTGCTGCCATCTCGGCAAACCTCTCTTCGTTTTTTAATTTTTCTCCAAAACACCCCTCCGCCTGCCACAATCTCATCACGTCTTTCTTCCACTTCTTTTATTTCCTCCAACAAGGATTTCACATTAAAACGGTATCGGGACCTCTTACCTCCTGAGGCCTTTGCAGCCCTTCCTCTGGCGACCGCCAAGTCCGCACTGAGCCGTTGCAGCGACTTCCTGAGGTCCCGATACTCCTCTAACCGCATAGCCATACGGGAGCTGAAGTTCTCCACCGTCTCTCCGGTCCTCAGCTGTCCCTATTCCTCCACATGACCGTCATCCAAATGTCCGGACAATGCTGGTCCTTCTCCAGACGACAACACCTCTATCACCATGCCGGACCGCGTCTCCATACCCTTATCCAGGATTCCAGCCACGGGGGGAGCCAGGATAGCCTTGCCCCGAGATGATCTCCTCACCCCCGCGACCGTTTGCATATTCCCAGCCAGCTGGGATGACCCTCTACCCCCCGCTGGCATGCTCCGGGAGGTAGAGGTCTGAGGCTCCATCCTAGGATGGAACCCCCCTCAGGGTACTTTCCAAGCCCAGGCAGATGGTATGAGGCCTGGGCAGATAGGATAAGGAAAGTCCCTGGATCCAAGGCCTGCACGGAAGTCTCAGCAGCTCTCTCCACACGTCCTACTCCACCCACTCCAGAGCTGCACTGACTATTCTGCTGGGTGAGTCACTGTGTACATACATTACATTACTGATCCTGTACTGATCCTGAGTTATATCCTGTATTATACTCCAGAGCTGCACTCACTATTCTGCTGGTGGAGTCACTGTGTACATACATTACATTACTTATCCTGTACTGATCCTGAGTGACATCCTGTATTATACTCCAGAGCTGCACTCACTATTCTGCTGGTGGAATCACTGTACATACATTACATTACTTATCCTGTACTGATCCTGAGTTACATCCTGTATTATACTCCAGAGCTGCAGTCACTATTCTGCTGGTGGAGTCACTGTGTACATACATTACATTACTTATCCTGTACTGATCCTGAGTTACATCCTGTATTATACTCCAGAGCTGTACTCACTATTCTGCTGGTGGAGTCACTGTGTACATACATTACATTACTTATCCTGTACTGATCCTGAGTTACATCCTGTATTATACTCCAGAGCTGCAGTCACTATTCCGCTGTTTGTTATTGGAAGCAGTCCGCAAGCTTGTCACCATATGCCCCTAACAGCTTGGCAGAGCTCCTATAATGCAGGGGTTGTGGGGGAGGGAGAGGGTTATTACTTCAGAATATTGTAAAGTGTTCAGGGTAACAAGGACATTCCCCAAAATACAAACACAAATATGCAGAGACTGAACAACCAGGGAATGCTGGGAGGCTGCGCTTTGAAGCCTGCAGAAATGTAAAAAGGAATGAATTCGTGACTCTCATTTTATATTGAGCACAAATGACCAGATCCAGCTCATTGGGAAAAAAATGATGATAGGATGAGATGAGGGGAAAAGAGGAAGAGGATGACCAGCAACCGGATAGATGGAAACAATCCCGGGAATCGGATTGGGCATATCTGTGATGTTTTTGTGAGTGTTCCTCTGCGTATCAGGTGGGACCTAAAATGTCCCATTAATGGTTATTAAAATGTTGGAATTTATGCAGATGTGGAATACGTAAAATTATAATTATAAATGAGAAATGTATGGATTGGTGGTGGGGTAAGGGGCAATTCAATGAGAGATTGTCTATCAGATATTCTGAACTTCAGGCGCTATTGGTGTGGGGGTGAGGAGAGCAAAATCTAAAATTCCTACCTTTGGCACAAAAATAGTTTTTCTCTCCACTTGGCCTCATGAATAAAAATTATAGTAACCAATAAGGGTCCAGTTTTAACTTTCTAAACAATATGGACTGGTGGACTATGGACAACAAGGCGTCTTTTTCCTTTATATCTATGAGACCTGACAGTGATAGGGAATGATACGCTTTCGTTTTGAGTATCCCTATGAGATTATTCAGTGCATTTTCTATGTATTTTTGCTTTTCCGTCTATGACTCGGTGGCATTACTCATAGAGATTAGATGCGTAGTCATAACTTTAATGTCTTTCTAGAATAATTTCACAAAATGGTAATAATTTCCCTATTATAGCAATAAGCCATGAAAACGTCACGCCAACACGTTCCCTACGGCAAAAATAGCATCCCCAGAAAAGGTTAATGAGATCATTCACATTACAAGCAGCGAAACGCGATGTGACCCAACCAAAAAAACAGCAACACACTGGATCTACTTATCCAGAGTGCAACCAATAACTCGAAAGGTTGTTACCGCCACTTTGAGGGAGACACTTAATTTATTTCTAGTGTAGTTTATTCAGAAATACCAGATTTCTCAAAGGCCTAAAATACCCTCGGGGATCATAATTAAATACAGAAAAAGTCACAAGAATCTCCATCATCATAAGACCGATTACCTAGAACCTTATCAGCCGTGTAGTAAACCATAGAAAAAAACACTTTATGCAGCATTTCAATGCGCAGGTTGAAGCTAGTGGGGTGTTCCCTATTATCTACACCACATGGTCAAAAGTATGTGCACCCCATTCTTTTTAATTATTAAGTTCCAGTATTTCAGTTACACCCATTGCACACAGCCATGCAATGCTCAGTGACTTTACATGTGGCACTATCGTAGAATGCCACCTTTATCACAAGGCAGTCTATGACTTGTGGTAAAGGTGGCATAAGTCAGTTGCTGACATTTCTGATCTGCCCCGGTCACCTGTGAGTGTTATTATTATCTGCTAGATCTGCCCCGGTCACCTGTAAGTGTTATTATTATATGCTAGTTCTGCCTGTTTTACCTGTAAGTGTTATTATTATCTGCTAGATCTGCCCCGGTCAGATATAAGTGCTATTATTATCTGCTAGATCTGCCCCGGCCACTTGTAAGTATTATTATTATCTACTAGATCTGCCCTGCTCACCTGTAAGTGTTATTATTATCTGCTAGATCTGCCCCGGTCACCTGTAAGTGTTATTATTATCTACTAGATCTGCCCGGTCACCTGTAAGTATTATTATTATCTGCTAGATCTGCCCTGCTCACCTGTAAGTGTTATTATTATCTGCTAGATCTGCCCCGGTCACCTGTAAGTGCTAATATTATCATCTGCTGTATTTGCCCTGCTCATCTGTAAGTGTTATTATTATCTGCTAGATCTGCCCCGGTCACCTGTAAGTATTATTATTATCTACTATGTCTGCCAAGGGTCACAAGTGGTGTTATTAAATGCTAGATCTGCCCGGCCACCTATAAGTGTTATTATTATATGCTAGATCTGCCCTGGTCAGCTGTGTTATTATTATCTGCTAGATCTGCCCTGGTCAACTCTAAGTGTTATTATTACCTGATAGATCTGCCCTGGTCACCTGTGTTAGTATTATCGGCTAGATCTGCCCCGGTCACTTGTAAGTGTTTGTCACGACGCGGGGTGTGGACCCACTGGGACGTACCGCGTAGCGGGGTAGCAGCTGGCCAACAAGGTACAAAACAATGTCTATAGTCCAAAACGGGTACCTGAGGAAATGTAGACAGTAGCGGAAGGCACGACTTGACTTTCACAGCAGGTGGCACCGTGGATGCAGCGGAAGACACGACTTGACTTTTACAGTAGATTCGATAGCACGGGATACAGGGTACAGGCAGCAGGAACGGGTACCACTGAGAGCTGGAAAACACTGGGAGACCGTTTGCAAGACAAACTTAGGTATACAACAACGCTCAGGCAAGGATCAAGTGGGTAGAGCCCCTTTTTATAGTCCAGCAGCCATTTGGACTAATTATTGAGCGATGACAGCTGGACGCGTACTGGCCCTTTAAGGCCGTGCACACGCGGGCGCGCGCGCCCTGCGGGAACCAGTCCGAGGACCCAGAAGTGAGTGCCGGCGTCTCCCTGGAGGGATATGTCGTCGGGAAGACAGATGTCCATGGCCGGGAACATCAGTCGTTAAGTCTGAACGATGGCCCTCGGCCATAGACGTTACAGTGTTATTATTATCTGCTAAATCTGCCCTGGTCACCTGTAAGTGTTATTATATGCTAGATCTGCCCTGCTCACCTGTAAGTGTTATTATTATCTGCTAGATCTGCCCTGGTCACCTGTAAGTGTTATTATTATATGCTAGAGCTTCCCTGGTCAGCTATAAGTGTTATTATTATCTGCTAGATCTGCCCATTTTACCTGTAAGTGTTATTATTATCTGCTACATCTGTCTTGGTCACCTGTAAGTGCTATTATTATTTGCTAGGTCTGCCCTGCTCACCTGTAAGTATTATTATTATCTGCTAGCTCTGCCCTGGTCAGCTGTAAGTGTTATTATTGTCTGCTAGATCTGCCTTGGTCACCTGTAAGTGTTATTATTATCTGCTACATCTGTTCTGGTCACCTGTAAGTTCTATTATTATTTGTTAGATCTGCCCTGGTCACCTGTAAGTGTTATTATTGTGAAGTGGAAGCATCTAGGAGTAACACTAGCTTAGCAACGAAGCAGTAGATCACGTACCATACCAAGTGGGACCCAGAGTGCTGAAGTGTGTGGTGTGTAATTATCGACTATCCTCTGTTGTATTACTCACTGCTGAGATCCACATTGCCTCTGGAAGGGACATCAGTACCAAAAATGTGCGTTCAAGGCTTTATAAAGATGAATTTCCACAAGTCTAAGATCTCTATGACAATCAGGGAATGGCACGATTGTGATGGCGTGTTTGCTATTGATCGCAGCATTCCAAAGGTTAAATGGCCAAGATCAGAAATTTCACTAATCTCGACCATTGTCGCAGGGTTTGGCTCTGAATCACGGCCACTCTCTCTCGGTGATGATATGGGCACAATTGCTGTGCCGCCGCGATCACAGAACCTTAAATATACGGCGCTGGGCGTTAAGTGCTAGCAGCCAGCGCTGTACATTTACGTTAGATTGCGCCAAGGGACTACATTTTTATGTTCTGGATGTATTTATCTACTGTGTCCAGTGAAAGCAGAATAAAATTTAGCAGGGTAAATTGCTCAGTAATTGCAGCTAATTTTCTATAATATGATTTTCGTTTGCTTTGAACTTTTGTACAGTTTCTGCGTAGGTGGATTTTTTGTCTTTTTTCTTACATGTCATTCTTGGAATACCTGATGAAGCAGCCACATAAATGTCATTTTGAAGTGACGGCTCATGAAATGTGGCAAATTAAATACTACGGAATTTCGATTTTCAAGAATTTTAATGTGCGGACCTTGTCCATAGCCTTCGAGCCTCTTACAAGCTGAACTGGAATTCTCCACTGTTCACTACTGTGACCTAAGGACATCCAAGCAGCCTATTAATAAAAGGGGTTGTCTGGTTTAGAAAAACTATTTTCAAGTACCCTATTCAGAAATTCTGAGTCAATAGACAAGGGTCCCTCGTTCAGATCCTCCATCATTTGGCAAGAGCAGATGCAAAGAGCGTCTCTTGCACTGGAAGACTCTGTCTGTCAATGCATTACATGGACAGTCCATAGATGTCAATAGGCACTATGTAATACTTAATTTCTCCTGTGGTGGCACTGCAGGAGAAAAGAACAGGTTCCCCTGCAGATTACAGCAATTGCACACGCTTTAATTAGTTTGTTTTTGAGGGGCCCTTCTTACCCAGCATGCCTTGAAGTCAATATATTGACTCATAGATTATATATACAGTAGAGTCCCATTATTATGAGCAGCAGCTAATATCCAGAGTAACCGCCATGTGCAGCACGGGCAGCAGTAGACGGGCGGGCAGTGGTCAATAAGGTGCTGGTCGGTGGTCTCCGGTATCTGGCACCATGCTTACTGCAGAACATCCCACAATTACTGGAGGGTACGTGGGGGAGGATCCATAGAGCCAACAAGACGATCGAGGTCCCACAGTTGCTCAATTTGGTTCCAGTCCGGAGAATTAGGGGGCACGGGAAGTACTTGCAAGTCTCGGTCATCCTCTTCCAGCCACTGTCGGACATTTCTAGTCGTGTGACATGTCGCATTGTCTTGCTGGAAGATTCCATCTGCCCCAGGGAAGACAATCAGCATGTATGGGGGGACGTGATATGTAGCATATATGGGGGGAAGTGATCTGCAACGATGGATATCACACCCAGATCGCTTTGGAACCGTCCACATGGATGAGTGGCCCAGAGAATGCCACCACCGGCTCGTGTTCTTCCAGCAATGGTTGCCGGGTGTTTGTCCTCTGATGTTTCTCGCCTGACACGCCGACGTCCATCCGTTCCATGAAGCAAAAAACGTGATTCTTCGGAGAAGACGACCCTTTAACAATCATCGGTGGTCCAATTCCGATACTGGCCCGCAAATTGAAGCCTTTTTTACAGATGCACCTTCGTTAGCACAGGAGCAGTGACCGTCGGTCGGCTTCGGAGCCCCATATGCAGTCGGATTCGCTGAGCTGTTGCTTTAGACACACGTCTGGTAGCCCCTGGATGATTTTCATGGTGAGCTCCTCCACTGTAGCGTGTCGTTCGGCCCTCGCACACCTTCCTAGCCGACGTTCACCTCTCACATCAATGGCACGTGGTGCTCCGCAGTTTCCATGTCGGTTATTTCCAATGACGCCATTTGTCCACTCACGATACACGGTCACCACAGCAGCACGAGAACAGTTCACAAACTGCGCCTTTGTGAGAAATATCGCCACTCTGGCCTGAAAGCCAAGAATCAGCCCTCTGCAACTGTGATAAATCGCCCCTGTTACCCATGACAACAACGAGTGATATGTGATCAGACAGCCGACCACACCTCTTATATACCCACCCAGCCCGCCACACATCACCGCCTTCATGGCCTACACGCTGCCGACGTAGAAAGTAGGAGGTGGTCATAATAATGTGACTGGACTGTATATATCTAATTATAAAGTCTCTGGTTATTAAGAAATAAATTATTTTGTCCACATAAGACACATTTTGTTGTAGGGTCCTACAGTTCCATAGCCCAAAATCAAAATGGGGTACTATCTTGTTATTTCCCTTCAGTTACCAGACTTTAGAATTAAAAAAATAATAATTCTCAGGCTTCAGAGCTTTTGTTTTTCCTCCAGATACATAGAATATGCCATAAATGTCTGATTGATAAAGTCCGTCTACAGTTGTCATCACACTGGAGACACAAGGTCAATGTGAAGAGCTCAAGCCTTGAAGAAGATGCAGAGTACGGTCAATGAGAGCAGAAGGGCAACGAAACATAGAATTGCCGCCTTACCCTTTTTGTTTTAGTAATTGTGGGGGGTCTCAGACATCTATGGCATTCTATCATTATGCCATAAATGAATATGGTGAGAAAACTCTTTAAAGTCTTGGAACCAGCATTGTACTTGTGACCCAAACCAAAGACATCAGAAAGTGGGATGGGTACAACAAATAATTTACTGAACTTTTATATAATCACCAAGAATGATTGAAAGAAAATAGAACTGGGTGATAGCTTCAGCTTTACTTACCACTTTTTGCCTCTCTTGCTCCTTCCACCATTCTTCTGGCCAGACATATCCCTCTTAAACATTCATGTACCAATGGAGACACCTTTTGTGCATAGTAGTTGTGACCAGGTGATCTCAGGAACCACATGTGTTCTTGCTAGCTGGCACTCTACATAGACCAGACCAGGTGTAACTTAACCTCACCCGTTGGGGTACCTCATAGTCCTCATCCCACTCCATGGCTTTCATCCTCCTGGCCACCATGGTTCTGGTACCTCCAGACACAGAAGACCCTGTTGACTCTTTTTGGCCTCTTTTAGTTTCCTTAAAGGGAACCTGTCACCAGCATTTCACCTATTAAACCAGCAATGGTGGTAGTGAGTGAACAATCATTGTTATGTAGCCTATAATAATCTTCTCAGTAGCTCTGTACCTTCAGGATTAAATTTTTTAATGTTCCCAGGCCGTATGCTAATGAGCATAAAAGTATCATATCTTCATTCCTCAAGCCTTTTGGAGTTAACTCCACCTCCTTAATTTTGATTGACAGCTCGTCCCCTCCCCCAGCACACACAAAATCTAGATTTGGGTCCCAGACGAAGCAGGGAAATTGTATCGGACCATACATGACGAGATTTAAAGGGAAGTGTCCTATATATTGTGTGATGTCCCATGAGCCAGGGCTGTAGAGACACGGCCCTGGTCACAACAAGGCAGGACAATTAGTCATTGTCCTGCTTTGTTTGGAAGCCATGGAGACAGGAGATACTGTTTGATCTCCTGTCTCCATTTCAAACTTCCCGCGCGCACAGGTGGTCTCGCGCGCGGGCGCTCTCGCGCTCATGGGTCGGCCGGTGACGTCACATCACCGCGCCGACCCATGTTAGTGTTAGCCCGGGCGAGGGGCACTCGCTCCCTGATACGAGCGTATCGGCAGGGTTTAAACAGCCCTGCATAGGTAGGCTCAATAGCATGGTCCTGCCACCACACCACCAACGTTACCTCCAGCTGGGACCAGCCCTCACCACTCCACCAACGCCGGCTCACCTGTCCTGCTGCCTGTCTCCTGCCCTGCGGACCTCCGGACCTCTTCTCTCCGGTTCCACCAACGCTAAGTATCATAGTGTAGCCACAGTTACACTTTAAGGGTATGTTCACACACACACACACACACACACTATTTAAGGACGTAATTCGGGCGTTTTTGCCCCGAATTACGTCCGAAATAGCGGATCAATAGCGTCGGCAAACATCTGCCCATTCATTAGAATGGGTCTTACGATGTTCTGTGCAGACGGTCATTTTTTTTATGCCCCGCTGTCAAAAGGCGGGGCGTAAAAAAGACGCCCGCGTCAAAGAAGTGCCTGTCACTTTTTCAGACGTAAATGGAGCCATTTTCCATTGACTCCATGGAAAACCAGCTCCATTTAACATCCGTAATGGACGCAGCAAAAAGCGCCTCAACATGCCATGACGGCTGAAATTACGGTGCTGTTTTCTCCTGAAAACAGCCTCGTAATTTCAGCCGTTACGGACGCTGCCGTGTGAACATACCCTTACTCTATCTCTCTCTTTCTCCCTGTCTGCCCCTGAGTTAACCCTTTCTGCCCCTGAGTCCCTGAGTTGACCCTTGCTGTCCCTGGGTCCCTGAGTTAACCCTTGCTGCCCCTGAGTTAACCCTTGCTGCCCCTGAGTCCCTGAGTTTACCCTTGCTGCCCCTGAGTCCCTGAGTTAAGCCTTGCTGCCCCTGAGTCCCTGTGTTAACCCTTGCTTCCCCTGAGTTCCTAGTTAACCCTTGCTGACCTACACATCCCCTGTCATATCCCTGGTTAACCCTTTCCCACCTGACATATTACCTGCATTTCCCCTGAGTTAACCCCTTTTCCACCTGCCTTCACAGAACCTAAACCCCTGTTCCCATTGTTAACCCTTTACCTGACTTTCCTGGTAACTCTTTATCCTCCACCTCTCTTGTAAACCCTTAGTGTACAGTGTCAGGTATTTAGAAGTGAGTGGGACAGATATAGTGAGCATGTGAGAATTACAACGTAACTTATGTAACGCAACATATATTTGTATGTTTAGGTAAGTGGGTGGTGGTATAGATTAGGATTGTGATACATTGTTTTACCATGTGTAGGGTTAGTGTATTCAGTACACATTAAGTTATTTATGTGCATTGGGATATACTGATATTATACTGTGATTATTTACTGTGTTTGGTGTATTTTTATATCTAAGGGTGATTATTGTTGTATTACTATTGAGGTAGTAATAGTGGGTGACACTAGCAGGTGAACCCCGCTATTACCCCACCCCCTTTTACACGCAGTAACTAGATTTGAGTCCCGGACGAAGCAGGGAAGTGTATCGGACCATACATGATGGGCACATGCGCGCTATCTCAGATGAGATTTTGGACTTCAGGGCGGGAAAGTTTTCCTCAGTGGGTTGGCATAAGTAGAGGAACGAACGAGACTGCTGGATTATTACCATAAAAGGTGCAAAATGTTTGCAGACCGTTATTTACGGTCGGAGGAGTTTAGGAGAGGGGCTAACAGCGATGAACTTTTGACAGCCGTGGCCAGGGAGGGGTGAGGAGAGTTCAATAGGTGAAATGCCGGGGACAGGTTCCCTTAGTGCCCTATAGTATGACAGCCAAATCTATTCCTCTTGACTGGGATCCATGCCAGAAATTCTGTACCTGCAAAGGACTACGCCTTCGTTTGGCCAGTGCCGAATCTAAGTGCCCATTATGGATTCATATACAGAACCATAACTTGAAGCTTCTGGGGCACAAGGCAAAATCTATAACAGCCCCCCCCCCCCTCACCTACATCTATAATAATTCTGTCTGTATTTGGCAGAAGGACATTTGTGACCCCTCTGGCACCAGGGCTGTATACGACTGCTACCTCTGCACCCCCTTTAGCTACGCCCCTGCTCATAAACTATCATATAATACCATGCACTTTATATTACATTACTCCTGTATTATTATAGTTTTCTCAAATAGAAACAATGCAGCAAAGTCCAAGGCTGCGGCAATGAGTAATTTTGTTATTCGGAGACTTTGTTGCTATGACAAATCCAATTGCTACCATTTAGCACCTGCTCTCTTCGATACATCCCTGGATTGCATACCTGGCCTCAGATACCGATAGAAAGATTTGCCAAGCATAGATGACTGCATGGTGTCGCTTTGTCCTGGCCGCCTTTAGATTTGCATTCCGTTACTCTCGTATAATTTGGGTTGATCACAATAAAGCGTTGGAAATGACTGGTGTTATGAATCATCCTGAGCATCACCGATGACTGGGGGGTGATAACAGATTTCTGTGTTTTTCTGGAAAAAACTGCAGGAAATAAAACAAATGCAAAGAGCTGAATGTGACTGATGGGTTATTCTAGAAGCTTTTCCAAAGTGAACTATATAACCAGCACGTCGCCCCAAAAACTTGTTATACTGTCTGTGTCCAGGAGAGCAGTGTAATTATATTGTCACTATGGTTGAGAAAAAGTCACGAGGGGACCATGGCCGGACTGGGACTGATAATCTGCCCTGGCAGACAGGCCAACTAGCTGTGAGGTGAAGGAGAAATATGTTTGTGAGGTGTCCTTGGGCGGCATGAGTATACAGTGAAGGAAATAAGTATTTGATCCCTTGCTGATTTTGTAAGTTTGCCCACTGTCAAAGTCATGAACAGTCTAGAATTTTTAGGCTAGGTTAATTTTACCAGTGAGAGATAGATTATATAAAAAAAAAAGAAAAGAAAATCACATTGTCAAAATGATATATATTTATTTGCATTGTGCACAGAGAAATAAGTATTTGATCCCTTTGGCAAACAAGACTTAATACTTGGTGGCAAAACCCTTGTTGGCAAGCACAGCAGTCAGACGTTTTTTGTAGTTGATGATGAGGTTTGCACACATGTTAGATGGAATTTTGGCCCACTCCTCTTTGCAGATCATCTGTAAATCATTAAGATTTCGAGGCTGTCGCTTGGCAACTCGGATCTTCAGCTCCCTCCATAAGTTTTCGATGGGATTAAGGTCTGGAGACTGGCTAGGCCACTCCATGACCTTAATGTGCTTCTTTTTGAGCCACTCCTTTGTTGCCTTGGCTGTATGTTTCGGGTCATTGTCGTGCTGGAAGACCCAGCCACGAGCCATTTTTAATGTCCTGGTGGAGGGAAGGAGGTTGTCACTCAGGATTTGACGGTACATGGCTCCATCCATTCTCCCATTGATGCGGTGAAGTAGTCCTGTGCCCTTAGCAGAGAAACACCCCCAAAACATAATGTTTCCACCTCCATGCTTGATAGTGGGGACGGTGTTCTTTGGGTCATAGGCAGCATTTCTCTTCCTCCAAACACGGCGAGTTGGGTTAATGCCAAAGAGCTCAATTTTAGTCTCATCTGACCACAGCACCTTCTCCCAATCACTCTCAGAATCATCCAGATGTTCATTTGCAAACTTCAGACTGGCCTGTACATGTGCCTTCTTGAGCAGGGGGACCTTGCGGGCACTGCAGGATTTGAATCCATTACGGCGTAATGTGTTACCAATGGTTTTCTTGGTGACTGTGGTCCCAGCTGCCTTGAGATCATTAACAAGTTCCCCCCGTGTAGTTTTCGGCTGAGCTCTCACCTTCTTCAGGATCAAGGATACCCCACGAGGTGAGATTTTGCATGGAGCCCCAGATCGATGTCGATTGACAGTCATTTTGTATGTCTTCCATTTTCTTACTATTGCACCAACAGTTGTCTCCTTCTCACCCAGCGTCTTACTTATGGTTTTGTAGCCCATTCCAGCCTTTTGCAGGTCTATGATCTTGTCCCTGACATCCTTAGAAAGCTCTTTGGTCTTGCCCATGTTGTAGAGGTTAGAGTCAGACTGATTCATTGAGTCTGTGGACAGGAGTCTTTTATACAGGTGACCATGTAAGAGCTGTCTATAATGCAGACACCAAGTTGATTTGGAGCGTGTAACTGGTCTGGAGGAGGCTGAACTCTTAATGGTTCACATGGGGTCACATACTTATTTCTCTGTGCACAATGCAAATAAATACATATAATTTTGACAATGTGATTTTCTTTATTTTTTTTTATATAATCTATCTCTCACTGGTAAAATTAACCTAGCCTAAAAATTCTAGACTGTTCATGACTTTGACAGTGGGCAAACTTACAAAATCAGCAAGTCATCAAATACTTATTTCCTTCACTGTATATCATATATGCATATACACTAAATAGAAAAAAGTATTGGGACACCTCCAAATTAGGGGCCGTTCACATATGTCCGTTGCTCCTGTCAGTTTCCCTCCGGCGTGTTGCAGAAACGCCGGAGGGAAACTGATGCTAGAACGGATCCCATAGTTTTCTATGGCATCTGTTCTGGCACATGGGACATAAGTTGTGGGGCCGTACGGCGCTGGACCGGTGCAGGAGCCGGATCCAAAAACTTTACCTGCAGCGTTTTTGGGTCCGGCTCCCAGGGATGTCCGATGCCGTATCGTATCTTAATTCACTGCAGCTGGATGAACGCTGGGTGCTGCCGCATCCACCTTCCGGCAGGACCCGGCATGAGAATCCCCGCCCAGAGCATCGCCGACACTCTGGTTGGGGAGCAGGAGTGGATTTTATTTCCACCCATACCCCTGTAGATAGCACCCCCCCTCTGTATAGCGATACCGCCCCTGTAGATAGCACCACTGTAACTCCCTCTAGCAGTGGAATCCCTGGTCAGAGCATTGCCAACGCTGTGGCCGGGGTAGCGCTATATACAGTGGGGGTGGCGCCATCTGTAGGGGCGCTGGTGGTGCTACCTAAAAGGGGGGCACTGGTGGTGCTATCTACATGGGGCTCTGGTGGTTAAAAATTAGTCAAAAGCGGAAACACAGACAAAAAACGGAAAACAAAACAGATACAAAACGGACGTAAAAATGGACCGAGACAGCTGTTTTTAATGGCTGACACCCAGACCCTGTTGTGTGAATAGAAAAAAAAGCAATCCCTGCGTGGTCTGGGGTGGGTAGGAGATGCGGGTGGGATTGGGTAGCTGTAAAAGCACCAACAACTATCTACTCCCTGAAGTTAGGGCGAGTGTTTGGCATCTTTTCACAAGGCTGCGTCGAAGTTCTGATCTGAGGTCAGGGGACAGCAGCCGCCTTCTGGGCGGTGTCTCTCTCCGCCGGCCTTGGCGCTACTCTGAATATGACAGATGTGACATTACAACGTGTATGCCAGAATTCAGGGTAGCGCTGAGGTCGGAGCAGAGAAGAACCCTGACATGGTACACAACATGTATCTAATCTATCATGTATCCAATGTATCGCAAAGATATTCAGACCCTACACTACTGGACCATTGTGGTAAAAACTGATGTTAAAAAGGGATGGAAAAACTGATGACAACTAACGACAACCGATGACAACTGATGGTTCTGTAGTAAAAAAAATTTAAAAAATCCTGATGGCCACTGATACATTTTTGCATCAGTTGTAATCACTTGAGAGATAAAAAAAACTGATGCTGATGCAACTGATATATGTGAACGCACCTACAGGAGCTTTTTGACGACCATTATAAATTCATAGACATTAATATGGAGCTGGTTCCCCCTTTTGCAGTAAAACATCTTCCACTCTTCTTGGCTATTTACAAAATTTTGGGGTCTGTGGGAATTTTTGCCCCTTCATCCAGAAGATCATTTGTGAGGTCAGACACTGATGTTGGGGGAGGGGGGCCAGGCTCATAATCTCCATTCCAGTTTATCCCAAATGTGTTGGAAGGAGTTGAGGTCAGGACTCTGTGCGGCCGGTCAAGTAATTCCACACCAAACTCCCCAACCAGTCAACCAACCAACAAACTGACCGATCGATCAACCAGCCATGTCTTTATGGACCTTGTGCACTGGGGCGCAGTCATGGGGAGCAGAAAAGGCCAAACCCCAAACTGTTCCCACAAAGTTGGGATCTACAATTGCCCTAAATGTCTTGCATGCTGAAGTATTAAAATTGCCTTTCACTGGAACTAAGGAGCCGACCCCTGAAAAACACCTCATTGTATTACCCCTCGCCCACCAAACTTTACAGCGGGCACAATGCAGTCAGGCGATTAAAGTTCTCCTGGCATCACAAAACCCAGACTCATCATCGGACCCCCAGATAGAGAAGCGTCACTCCACAGAACACGCTTCCGCGGCTTTGCACCCCTCCATCTGACGCTTGGCATTGTGCTTGGTGATGTAAGGCTGGATTGCAGCTGATCGGCCCCATGCCATGAAGCTCCTGGGCACAGTGTGCAGATGTTAATACCAGAGGAGGTCTGTACTCTGCAGTTATGGAGTCAGTAGAACGTTGGCGACTTTTTTGCACTTGATCCTCAGCACTCGGCCCCCCGCTCTGTAACTTTACGTGGTCTGCACTTCGTTTTTGAGTTGCTGCAGTTTTTTCCACATTACAATAATATCGCCCTCAGGTGATGGTCGAATATCTAGAAGGGAACACATTTCTGGAACAGACTTGTTACACCGGTGACATCTTATTACAGGACCGCGCTGGAATTCCGTGATCTCTTTACCACGACCCGTTCTATCACTAATGTCTGTAAAGTGACTGCAGGGCGAGTGCCGGATGTTATACACCAGGGGGGACTGAAGGAAACACCGGAATTCAATGATTCAGAGAGGGGAGCTTAGTTTTCACCATGTAATGCATATCATACGTGACATGGAATGCCCCCACAAGCATATATATATATATATACATTGCCTGAAAAAGTCAGCAATTCACTCCCCTCCATGCGTCAATGAGCCTTGGGTGCCCATGATCCTGTTGTTGGTCCAACGGTTGTTCCTTCCTTGCAGCACTTTTGGTAGATACTAATCACTACATACCGGGAACACCTCACATGACCGGGAACACCCCACAAGACTGGGAACGCCCCACATGACCGAGAACAGCCCACAAGACCGGGAACACCCCACATGACCGAGAACACCCCACAAGACCGGGAACACCACACATGACGAGAACACCCCACATGACCGAGAACACCCCACAAGACCGGAGACACCCCACATGACCGAGAACACCCGATATGACTGGGAACACCACACATGACCGAGAACACCCCACATGACTGGGAACACCCCACATGACTGGGAACACCCCACATGAACGAGAACACCCCACATGACTGGGAACACCCCACATGACTGGGAACACCACACATGACCGAGAACACCCCACATGACTGGGAACACCCCACATGACTAGGGGCACCACACATGACCGAGAACACCCCACAAGACCGGCCGTTCCGGAGATGCTCTGACCCAGTTGTCTACACATCACAATTTGGCCCTTGTCTCACATCCTTACACTTCTCCATTTTTCCTTCTTCCAACATCAACTTCAAGTACTGACTGATCACTTGCTTCAGAATACCCCCCCCGCCCCCCCCCCCTACTCCCCTTGTCAGGCGCCATTGTTACCAGATCATCAATATTCTTCACTTCATCTGTTTTAATGTTATGGCTGATTTCCCATTAATAGAATACAAACTACTGTAAACTGCATTGTGTCATCTGTACACAAAACCAGAGTGACATTATGTGGAATTGGAATCTCCCTCCAGTAAAATGTTGATTTCTCATGAGGGGAGTGGCATGGGGGTGGCCTTGTTTCTCTTCAAGAGCAATGGAAAACGTTGATCCACAGAGACTCATCCGCGCTCAAACTCTACTTCAGTCTCTCCACACCGGCAGCTGCTCTTCCCGATAACTGATGTGGGTGACACAATTTTAAAAAATATTGCAAACCTGTTTAATTTAGACTCCGGTCGAGAGGCTGCCCTTCATATTCAGTTATTTTTTAGTATATCTACTCTTCAATTTTTATATGGGGTTGATGCGGCGGGCAGGCTGTAATAGGAGCTCCTCGCTCTACTCCCTGCTGTCGGAATCTTTCTGCAGGAATAAGAATGGTGAGTCCCCTGCACAGTTCCTGAGAGTCCCAGTGATGGCAGAGATCGTGCAGACTGAAGAGGTCATCCGATCCCTGCACAGTCTATAACAGTTATTCTTCAGCAGGTGTAGGCTGATTTTCGGATCCCGAGCCAACCATCTGGGATTTGCCAGAAGAGCCGGCTGGGTACTGGCCCTGATATATAAACTGTGTTGTCATTATTGTCATGATTCCCTAGCTCCGGTTTATAGTATACTCTTTGTGAGGGATTGTCCAGTTTAGAAAACCCATTGTCATACCCCCTATTAGGGAATTCGGAGTTAATAGAGGGGGGTCGTCTGTTCAGGATTTTCATCTCTTGGAGAGCAGTTACATAGAGCGCTTGTCTCTCTGGAGGTCCTGTCCTGTATTACACAGACAAGACATTTTGATTGAAAATGCTTCATTCACAATCAGACTGTCATGCGCATGGCCGCGGGCCGTCAGGTTAACAAACCTCCTGACGGCCGCAGCCATGAGTCTCCTCCTCAGGAGATGCCAGCGCTCACTTCCCCACACCTTTGCCGGGACCCGTAGGGTGCGCGTGCACGCTCGCGCCCACTCTTAAAGGGGCAGCGCGCGCACCGGACTTTAATGTAAAATTAGCCCATGAGTACCCTGGACTATAAGAGGGGCCCAGCCCCTTCCTTCCTTGCCTGAGTATTGTTGTCATACCCAAAGTTTGTCTATGCAAATGGTCTCCTAGTGTTTTCCAGTTCCCAGTGTTTCCCGTTCCTTTATCCTGTATCCCGTGCTATCCTGGTCAAGTGCCGTGCTGTGCTGTAGTCGTGCTGTGCTGTATTCCACGCCTGACATCTGCCTGCTGCCTAGTCCCAGCCGAGCCTGCCTTGCTACTGTCCGAGCTGCCACAGGTACCCTATACGAACTATAGACTGTGACCTGCGCCCTGTTGGCCAGCTGCCATACCGCCAAGACGGTACGGCCCAGTGGGTCCACAAACCCAACGTGACACAGGCCAAGAAGCAGTAAATAATAAATACACCGTGTTCCAAATTATTATGCACATTGGATTTAAGTGTCATAAACATTTAATTATTAGTTTTTCAATTAAACTCATGGATGGTATTGTGTCTTAGGACTCTTTGGATCATTGTAATCAATCTCAGACACCTGTGATAATTAGTTTGCCAGGTGTGCCCAATCAAAGGAAAACTACTTAAGAAGGACGTTCCACATTATTAAGCAGCCACAGGTTTCAAGCAATATGGGAAAGAAAAAGGATCTCTCTGCTGCCGAAAAGCGTGAAATAGTGCAATACCTTGGACAAGGTATGAAAACATTGGATATTTCAAGAAAACTTAAGCGTGATCATCGTACTGTGAAAGGATTTGTGCCTGATTCAGAGCACAGACGGGTTCGTTTAGCTAAAGGCATAATGAGGAAGGTTTTTGCCAGACAAATTAATAGGATTAGGAGAGCAGCTGCTAAAATGCCATTGCAAAGCAGCAAACAGGTATTTGTAGCCGCTGGTGCCCCTGGAGTCCCGCGAACCTCAAGGTATAGGATCCTCCAGAGGTTTGCAAGTGTGCATAAAGCTATTATTCGGCCACCCCTAAACAATGCTCACAAGCAGAAATGGTTGCAGTGGGCTCAGAAATACATGAAGACTAATTTTCAAACCGTGTTGTTTACTGATGAGTACCGTGCAACCCTGGATGGTCCAGATGGATGGAGTAGTGGATGGTTGGTGAATGGCCACCATGTCCCAACAAGGCTGCGACGTCAGCAAGGAGGTGGCGGAGTCATGTTTTGGCTTGGAATCATGGGGAGGGAGCTGGTAGGCCCCTGTAGGGTCCCTGACGGTGTGAAAATGACCTCTGCAAAGTACGTAGAGTTTATGACTGACCACTTTCTTCCCTGGTACAAAAAGAAGAACTATGCCTTCCGTAGCAAAATTGTCTTCATGCATGACAATGCACCATCTCATGCTGCAAAGAATACCTCTGTGTCATTGGCTGCTATGGGCATAAAAGGAGAGAAACTCATGGTGTGGCCCCCATGTTCCCCTGACCTCAACCCTATTGAGAACCTTTGGAGCATCCTCAAGCAAAATATCTATGAGGGTGGGAGGCAGTTCACATCAAAACAGAAGCTCTGGGAGGCGATTCTGACATCCTGCAAAGATATTCAAGCAGAAACTGTCCAAATACTCACAAATTCAATGGATGCAAGAATTGTGAAGGTGATATCAGAGAAGGGGTCCTATGTTAACATGTAACTTGGCCTGTTAATTTTTTTTTTGATTGAAAGAGCTTTTGATTTCTGTAAATATGACCTCCTGATGCTGCAAATTCAACCAATTACCATTTTAGTCTCTTTACAACCTTTACAATGTTTTGATCTCTGTGAGCAGAGTTCACAGCAGCACAGAATATTTCAGGAGAGGAGCGTGCAGATTCTGTGCTGCTGTGAACTCTGCTCTTACCATTACGTAGCTCAGTCTGTTACCTCTCCTCCACTCCTGTCCTCAATAACACCTTCACATGATTGGCAAGTCACCACCCCGCACAAGATCCGCACGCTCATCTCCTGAAATACTCTGTGCTGCTGTGAACTCTGCTCTTACCATTACGTGGTGACTTGCCAATCATGTGAAGGTGTTCTGGAGGACAGGAGTGGAGGAGAGGTAACAGACTGAGAGCTATGTAATGATAAGAGCAGAGTTCACAGCAGCACTGAATCTGCACGCTCATCTCCTGAAATACTCTGTGCTGCCTTAAACTCTATGGACAGGTCAGGATCCTGTTTCTTTTAAATGCTGCACTGTAGCGCAGCCTTATATAGTGGATCGAGCGGGTTCCCCAGCAGCATTTAAAAGAAACCGTGTTTGTGTATGTGTGTGTTTGTGTATATATGTGTGTTTGTGTATATGTGTGTGTGTTTATGTGTGTTTGTGTATATATGGGTGTGTTTGTGTATATATGGGTGTATTTGTGTATATGTTTGTGTGTAGATGTTTGTGTGTGTTTTTGTATATGTGTGTGTTTGTGTATATGTGTGTATATGGGTGTGTGTTTATGTGTGTGTGTTTGTGTGTATATATGGGTGTGTTTGTGTATATGTGTTTGTGTATATGTGTGTGTTTGGGTATGTGTGTTTTTGTTTGTGTATATGTGTTTGTGTATGTGTGTGTATAACTGTGTGTGTGTGTGTTTGGATGTGTGTTTTTGTTTGTATATGTGTGAGTTCGTGTATATGTGTGTGTGTTTGTCTGTGTGTGTGTGTGTGTGTGTGTGTGTGTATATCTTGTTGTGTTTGTGTATGGTTGTTTGTTTGTGTGTGTGTAGGTGAGTAGAAGTATCGGTATTGTTCACATTGATAACTGTTTTTTTATGTTGTTGCAGATTTTGATGTACCGATTGGACTACATCTTCGATTCGTTGGACTACTGCGTAGATCTACGTTTTTTGAAAATTTTAATAAAATGGTTAACGAGGGTTTTGTTGGGGATTTCTTATTTCAATAAAAAAAATTGTCTTTGTGTTTTTTTTAAACTTTATTAGTGCCTAGATAATGGCAGTTGGCTGATTGACAGCGTCCATTATTAAGGCGGTACTTAGTGTTAGCCGGTGCAGAGGCTAGCACTAACCACCCATTATTACCCCGGTACCCACCACCACCAGGGGTGCCGGGAAGAGCTTGGTACGATCCAGTACCCGACCATCTGTTGTGACGGTCGGGTACTGGGGCGGCCGTAGGCTGGTATTATGAGGCTGGGAAGGGCCAAAATCAGTGGACCTTCCCACCCTTGTAATGCTAGGCTGCTGCTGCTGTGTTGTATCGGGCTGGTTATAAAAATGGGGGGGACCCCCACGTCGTTTTTTTTTTTTGAATTTAACAAATTTAACAATAGACGTTGGGTCCCCCACATTTTTAATAACCAGCTAGATACAAGGCAGCAGCAGCCTGGCATTACATGGGTGGGAAGGGCCACTGGTTTTGTCCATTCCCAGGCTAATAACACTGTGTTGTTTGTGGCTGGTTATGATAAATTGGGTGGAACTCCATGTCTTTTTTAAAACAAAATTAAAATAAATAAATAATTTCAAAAAATGACGTGGGGTCCCCCCCACTTTTATAACCAGCCAGATACAACACAGCAGCAGCAGCCTAGCATTACAAGGGTGGGAAGGTCCACTATTTTTGGCCCTTCCCAGTCTCATAATACCAGCCTGCGGCCGCCCCAGAGCCCGACCATCACAACAGATGGTCGGGTACTGGATCGTACCTGGCTCTTACCGGCACCCCTGGTGGTGGTGGTGGGTACCGGGGTAATAATGGTGGTTAGTGTTAGCCTCTGCACCGGCTAACACTAAGCCTCGCCTTAGTAATGGATGTTGTCACTCAGACAGCAGCCATTACTAAAGTGGTAGTAATAAAATTTGAAAAGAAAAAGACAAAGATATAGATAAAATATTTTATTGAAATAAAGCACCCCCAACACAACACTCATTAACCATTTTATTGTAGAAAAAAAAACGTCATCTAAGTAGTCCTCGAAACCGACGTAGTCCAAACACCAAACCTGTAAAAATGAAATAAAACATGTCGTAGGCTTAGATTCAGTTTAATGTGTGATACTGACTGTTATACCATGTATAGAAGCCTGCCGTGAAGTTGACTTAGATACAGGGCGCCAGCAGACAGTATCATACATGGCCATACAGACATATATACAAACAAACATACATGCAAACATACATACATACATATATACAAACATACATACAAGCATGCACATATATACATGCAAATATACATACATGCAAACATACACACATATATACATGCAAACTATCATACATGCATACACACACATGAAAACATACATACATGCAAACAAACATGCAAAGATACATACATACATACATACATATATACAAGCATGCACAAATATACATGCAAACATAAATACATGCAAACATAATTACATACATGCACATATATATAAACATACATGCAAAAATAAAAACATGCAAACATACATACATGCACATATATACAAACATACATGACAACATACATACATACATACATGCAAACATACATACATACATGCAAACATACATGCAAACATACATACACACATGCAAACATACACACATGAAAACATACACACATGCAAACATATATACATGCAAATATACATACAAACATGCACATGTATACATACATGCCAACATACATGCACATATATACATACATACATACATGACAACATACATACATGCAAATATACATACACACATGCACTTATATACATACATGCCAACATACATGAACATATATACATACATGACAACATACATACATGCCAACATACATACATATATATATATATATATATATATATATATACACACATGCAAATATACATACAAACATGCATACATACATACATTCATGCAAACATACATTCATGCAAACACACATACATGCAAACATACATACATACATTCATGCAAACATACATACATACAAATATACATACACACATGCACATATATACATACATACATGACAACATACATACATACATACATGACAACATACATGCAAAAATACATACATGCAAACATACATACATACATGCAAATATATACATGCAAATATACATACACACATGCACATATATACATACATGCAAACATACATGCACATATATACATACATACATGACAACATACATACATGCCAACATACATACATACATACATACATACATACATACATACATACATACATGACAACATACATACATGCCAACATACATACATACATACATACATACATACATGACAACATACATACATACATGCAAACATACATACATACATGCCAACATACATACATGCCAACATACATACATGCCAACATACATACATGCCAAAAAAAAATAATAATACGTTCATACTTACTTTCCTCCTGTCCGGCCTCCAGCGATGATGTTTCATCCATGTCGCCGCTGCAGCCTGTGATTGGCTGCAGAGGCGGTCACGTGGGATGAAGCATCATCCTGACGTGCGTGACCGCCACTACAGCCTGTGATTGGCTGCAGCGGCGAAAGGGATGAAACGTCATCGCTGGAGGCCGGACAGGAGGAAAGTAAGTACGAACGTATAATTTTTATTTTTTTATTACATTTAAATGGTATTTTCCGCGCGCCGAGCATGTACTGTCAAGGTTGCTGAAAGAGTTAGTGCAGCCCATTAACTCTATCAGCACCCCGGACAGTAGCATACTCGGCGCACGGAAGTGACAGGTTCGGTCCGAACTAGTTCGGTCCGAACCGAACTTTTTTGTGAAATTCGGCGAACTAGCCGAACCGAACTTTTGATAAGTTCGCTCATCTCTAGCACCAACCATGTCCAAGACCTCTCTCTCCCTTCCTGGGGACCCTGCCCATCACGAATATATGCCATATCAGCTGGGTAACCACTCCCCAGCCCCTCCAATACTATCCAGGGTTAAACGCCCCGAGTTCTCTTTCAACAATCTCCATTGTTGCTTCTCCTTCTTGCCATTACGTGCCTCCAAAGACCCCTCCTCCTACCGCCATCGCTACTGTGACAAAAAACCCAACCGTCAAATTCCCATAAACAGGAGAAAATTGCTGGGAGGGCGGACGGGACAAATATTTCTCCTGTTGTCCAGCGGGAAAGAGGGCTGCCTCTTCCCCGCATGGACTTATATACTTTACTCTCCACCCACCACATATAGATACATTTGCCCCATGCCCCTTTCCCTTAGCCCTCCAATCCCTATAACATAGCCTAAAACATAGTAGCCTAAAACATAGTAGCCTAAAACATAGTAGCCTAAAACATAGTAGCCTAGAACTCCCAAACACCTAGTCATGCGCTACCTTCATTACGGCTGTGCCTACATTACGCTGGGCTTACTTGACTTAAGGTATTTTTGATGACTTTCGCTATCTACGGCCTTACACCCCAAACCCCAATAAGAGACCACACATGAATTTTGGTGTAAAGGCCACAGCAGCCATTTATTAAACACACACCTTTTTATGCGATAAAAGAGCATAACCATAAACACATCATAACACTCCATGATAACATCCTGCTCTATTTCCCACATTCTCCAGATAAAGGATCCTTGAAGGCACTTCAATCATTAAATAACAAACTCCATCGTTTCCTAATTAGGTCTGGACCTCTTACCCTACAGCCGTTCTGCACCTGACCCGAGGGCACCAATCATGTCTAAGACCTCTCTCTCCCTTCCTAGGGACCCTGCCCATCAGGAATATATGCCATATCAGCTGGGTAACCACTCCCCAGCCCCTCCAATACTATCCAGGGTTAAACGCCCCGAGTTCTCTTTCAACAATCTCCATTGTTGCTTCTCCTTCTTGCCATTACGTGCCTCCAAAGACCCCTCCTACCGCCACGACAATCATGTGTGACCCCTTACACATGATTGTCCCTCCACAACTGCAGGGCTTTTTCCATGCCCTCCTTGATATCCAGGGTCCACATATCAAGACCCACCTCGTTCAAATGAACGCCATCCGCCCTAAGGAAACCTACCTATCTGCCCTCCAACTCCTTATGCCGCACCACAACCCCGCCATTGCGTGCCACAAACCTGTCAACCAACTTATTCACCTTCGCTCGTGCTTTATTAAGACTATGGACGGAACGGGCCTGCCGCCACATCTTGTGAGCCACAATATCCGACCAGACGATCACCACTCCTGGGAAAGACGACCACAACCGCAACAGATCGATCTTAACATCCCTCACCAAATCCCTGGACGACCGAATGCCCAAATCATTGCCGCCAAGGTGCACCACCAAAATATCCGGCGCCCTGTCCAAACCTGCATAGAAATGTACCTCCGGTAACAGTCTACACCACAGCATGCCCCGCAGACCCAACCATCTGACCTGCACCTCTGCGTGATCCAGGCCCAACTGCCGCCCGGCCGGACGAACATCAGCACGCACACCTCCCCAGTGCACGTAGGAGTGCCCAATAATCCAAATCAAGCAGGGACCTGCACCTAAAACAACACAAAACAGCAATGTAACAACTCCATATCCACCTCCAGCACATCTTATCACCACCTCAAAGCAAGTGAGGCCGCACATACAACCTATATCGGTCTGACTCCCACCTACCGATCTTCTTAACCATCGCCGGGGATAAACCCCACCGAGCTGCTTCCGTAGCTGCGCCAATTCTAAAAGAGTCAGAGCTAAAACCTGCTCCACCTCTGCCAGACAACAGGATACATTTCTTGAACACCTGTGAAAACTGGAATTTAGACAATGACAACCCGTCTGCATGAACCAACAAGGATGCCGGCCCCTCCGGCCTCAGTGCGACAAACTCCCGAAAACAGTGGACCGGGCACACCTGCGACCCTGGTAACTCATACAAACGCACCACAAAACCTCTCCCCTCCTGATCTGTCTTAGATCTACGAAGCAAACAAGAAAGGCAGGAGCCATCCAAATCCACATCCGCGTACAATAAACCCCCTGCCACACTCTTACTGGCCGACACCAACTCCGATATCCGGAATGCCCCAAAGAACGCCAAAGAAAAGGCCAGTGTAAATAGCCGCGCTTCAAACGCCGAAACACAAACATCCCTCAATAAATCACAAATCGCTACCAACAGCTCAAATGACACCGGCTTCCTGTGGTCCCTAACTGCGGAACCCCTCCTGAAACCCTTCATTGCCTGCCGGACCAGAAAGGACTTAGTCACGTCCTCCTCACCTTTCTTCTTAAACCAAAAAGCCAAGGCCGACAAACTCCGAGCAACCGTTGCTGCAGACGCCCCCTCACTGTACGCATTTCCTATAAAATACAGCAAACACGCCGGCCGATCTGCAATACCTGCCTGCGCATTTTCCAACAACGCCTCCCATACCTGCCATACCGCACTGTACCTCTGCCACGTAACCGCACTAACCGACCTTTCCACGAGCGACATCGCCATTGTCACACCACCTTCCACAGATGCTCTGGACAAGGCAGGCCATGAGACTCCGCCCCCGGCGCCAGCAGACGAAACCTGTCCCACTGTTGACGAGAAAGGGAATCAGCCACAGAATTCAGCACCCCAGGAATATGCACTGCCACAAAATGCGCATTCAACATCAGACCTCTCAAAACTAAATGTCGCAATAGTCGCACGACTGGCGGAGAATTAGCTGTCTACGCATTAACAGCTTGAACCACACCCAGATTGTCACATACGAAACGCACTCTCCGGTCCCGCAGACAATCCCCCCACAACTCCGCAGCCACCACAATCGGGAACAGTTCCAGCAGAGCCAAGTTACGGACAAAACCACAATCATGCCATGTATCAGGCCAAACTCCTGCACACCACTGCCCCTGGAAATAAGCCCCAAATCCACAAGCACCTGATGCATCAGTATACAGCTCCAAGTCCACACTAGACACCGGCTGATACATGAGCACCGACCGCCCATTATAGCTCTGCAAAAACTCCCCCCACACCAACAAATCAGCTTTCAACTCCGCCGACAACCTAATGAAATGATGAGGGGAATGCACCCCTGCGGTAGCACTTGCCAATCGCCTGCAAAACACCCGCCCCATGGGCATAATCCTACAAGCAAAATTCAAATGCCCCAACAAGGATTGCAAGTCCCGCAACTGGATCTTCTTCCTGCGCAGCGCACTCGCCACCAACCCTCTCATCTCCAGCAACTTATCATCAGGCAAGCGACACTCCATATTATCTGAATCAATCATGATTCCCAAAAACTTAATGACTGTCGTGGGTCCCTCAGTTTTTTTAGGCGCCAGAGGTACCCCAAAATCCTTTGCCACTCGCTCCATAGTATGTAGCAATCCTGCACACACATAGGTACCCGGCGGCCCGATAAACATGAAATCATCCAGATAATGCGGGCAGATTGCACCTGCGCCTCCCGACGGACCACCCACTCCAAAAACGTGCTAAACATCTCAAAATAAGCACATGAAATGGAGCAGCCCATCGGGAGGCAACAATCCACAAAATATTCCTCCTGCCAATGACATCCCAGCAAACAAAAACCATCCGGATGCACCGGCAATAAACGAAAAGCGGCCTCAATGTCAGTTTTCGCTAACAGAGAGCCCTTCCCGTACTTGCGAACCCAAACAACCGCCGCATCAAAGGAAGTGTAACTGACCGCGCACAAGGCCGGATCAATGCCGTCATTCACCGACTCGCCTTCCGGATACGACAAGTGATGAATAAGGCGGAATTTATTCACCTCCTTTTTTGGAACCAAACCTAACGGGGAAACGCGCAAACTCTGAACAGGCGGGAAGGAAAACGGACCCGCCATACGGCCCAAAGCCACCTCCTTCAGCAGCTTATCCGTAACCAGATCAGGCCGCGCCAAAGCAGACGACAAATTACGGACTACCCCATCACGTCCAGTCGACGCACAAGGAATCCGAAAACCTTCTAAAAATCCTAACCATAAGAACTCCACCACTTTCTTATTTGGATAGCCCCTTAAAAACGGGAGCATCCTTTCCACCCTCACCGGCGTCGCCCCTCTTCTGCTCAGCATCTCCCTGCCTGCCCTTATGCTTCTTGAAGCATCTGGACAAACCATGGGCGCCTCCGCAACCAGAGCACTCGTGCTTATATCTACAGTCTGGGCCAAACTTGCAATGCCCCTCATTATACTGCCAGCAACACCCCTTTCCTGAGGATCCTGACCGACCCGCTGCTGACCCCTGACCGCCGGCCGCATCCCGAAAGGGCTGCTGCCCCTGTTTCGGCGCAGACATCAGACGGATACACAAACGAATATCTTTATGGTCCCATCGCAACGACGGGCGCACCGACTTCCGCTGACGAAACTGTTCGTCATACCGCAACCATGCATTACCACCGTATACGCGATACGCCTCCCCTACTGAATCCATATAACAAAATAGCACCGAACAGTTCTCCGGCGCCTTCTCACCCACCACACTAGCCAAGATAGCGAAGGCCTGCAGCCAATTCGCAAAAGTCAGAGGAATGAAGCGATACCGCCGCCTCTCCTCCTTCTTACTTTCATCCGGTTTCCACCGGTCCAAATTAAACTTCTCTAAAGGCAGCAAAGAAAAAATCTCCACATACTCATCTTTCCAGATCTTTTCCCTAATCTCCACCTTCAAATGTGCCCCCAGCGGGCCCTCAAAGCACACATAAACCTCGCCTTTAGCCGCGTCAGCCAAACGCACATCTTCTACCACTTTCTTAGTTGTACCAGCCGCCGCATCCACCGCTTTTTCCACCGCTACTACGGCACCCACAACCGGCACCACTTCACTAACACCCGCAATCCCTGCCGCAGCTGTACTAGAAATCGCCTCGCTAGCAACCGAACTCCCCGCCGCACTAGCAGGCGCCTCACTAGCAGCGCCCCATACTCTCGCTGGCGACTGCTCTACACCTGGCACAATTCTCATAAAATATTCCTGCATCCCTCTAAACATCAAATGCATTTTAGACAGTGACAACATCCCCCCCACATCCCCCCCACACATCCCCGGCACAACATCCGTGGTAGACTCACCCGGCCGTCCCTGAGGTGACCTCCCAGCGGACGCGTCCACCACTCCGGATGAGCCCGGCATCGATCCTGACGGTCCTGGGGAGTGGTGCTCCTGCACCCCACGCTCCCCGTAGCTCCATGCACTTTCGGTCGCTGAAGTTCTAAGCCCAGCGGAACGCGACCCATCCACGGTCCTGCCACCCGCTGGTGGCGCGACATATTCAGACCGACAGCCCTGCCGATCCAGTCCTTCTGCAGGGCTGACGAAAATAAATCTTCTCCTTGTCGCTGCCTGTATAGCAGATCGCTGTCCCCCCTCGTCCGGATGGGGCCCGGCGTCACTCCCTGAAGCTGCCTGGGTACCTCCGGTTGCTGCCGCCGCCGCACGCCTCGCTGCTCCAGCAGGAGGCGATCTCACTCCCCATCTTGAGCCCGCCCGCCTCTTCCTGCGGGTCGGGCCTGGTCTCTTTACCTCTGCCTGCAGAGCTCCTCCGGCACCTGGAACATCGGTGCCGGAGAAAGCCGTCACTTCCGGTCCAGCGTGCACTTCCGGTCCAGCGTGCACTTCCGGTCTTGTCGTTGAAGACAGGAGGGAGGAAGATGGCCGCCGCGGCCCCCCCCTCCTGTCACCTCTGGTCTCACCCGCCTGATGGGATTCCTCCCTGACCTCCGCGGCCCGTCGCCAGGGTGCGGCTTCGGACCAGCAGGAGGAGGAGGGTCCCTGGAGGGGCTCCCTCGGCGCCGACCAGACAGAGGCGTTTCCGCAGATGAAGGCCTCTCCTGAGGCCTGGAACGCCCATTGCTGCGTCCCTCGCTCTCCTCTCCAGCCGCTGGAACCGGAGGAAGAGCCCCGGCAATCAACAAATCCAGCCAGCCTGCGCCGTGCTGCATCGCTGCATCCCGGATCCTGGCCATCGTCATTTCTATCGCCGCGTCCATTACAGGTAAGTGTAAATTATTATTATATATTTATTTTATTTTTTTAAATATAATGACAGGACAAATATTTCTCCTGTTGTCCAGCGGGAAAGAGGGCTGCCTCTTCCCCGCATGGACTTATATACTTTACTCTCCACCCACCACAGATACATTTGCCCAATGCCCCTTTCCCTTAGCCCTTCAATCCCTATAACATAGCCTAAAACATAGTAGCCTAAAACATAGTAGCCTAAAACATAGTAGCCTAAAACATAGTAGCCTAAAACTCCCAAACACCTAGTCATGCGCTTCCTTCATGACCTGCCTAAGTAGAGTCATGTGTTAGTGCACCTTTAGGAAAAAGACACGTGACACCGAGGTTGGATGTGAAATGGCCACAGCAGCCGTTTTATTAATTTCACAGTTTTAAAACAAATTAAATCCGAACCGTTCGGATAACTAATTAGGAATCCACCAGAGAATTCCTCCTAATAATTCACATGACCCAACATGGGTCAGAATCATAAATAACAATTTAACGTTAACATTAGACCGAGCAGGGGCAGTCCTTGAAGCCATTTTAGATATTCCTTTTTTACACACCTCGAGTTAGCCATCTGCAAACCACCAATTACCTCCAGCCGTAAACCAGCTCGGAGGCACCGCTCACCTCTGCAGATGGCTCCAACCACCAGAAGTCCACTTCAAAGGGATAACACCCGATGAAGCCTTCGAGTGATATACCTTCCACCAGAAGACCACTTCAAAGGGATAACACCCGATGAAGTCTTCAACCATGTACCTTTTTTGGGGGACGCATACTCCCGATGCGACCCCCCCACCAATTTTGTACTGACTGGCCTCAAGGACTCCCCCCGCCAGCTGCCATGACACCAGGACCTACTCCGAATGAAAAGAAAAACATGTTAAATAAGCACACAATAAAATTACCACACTCATAAACGGACTTAATAAAGACCACAAGGGATAACAACAAATGGGCGGGAGGGTGGGAGCTTACTTGTGTGAGTGTTACTTCTCCCGCTGCTTCCGGCTCACTGCCGAAAAACAGCGGGAAGCTCCGTAACGGCCCCCTAACTCCTCCCTGTCCCTCCTCCACCTCTAACTTTCCCTCTAAAGTTAACCCTTTCCCTCCTAGGGCTGTCATGGAGGCTTCCCTCCTAAGCCCTGCAGGCTGCGTCCAGCCTCGTCTTGACCTGCCTAAGTAGAGTCATGTGTTAGTGCACCTTTAGGAAAAAGACACGTGACACCGAGGTTGGATGTGAAATGGCCACAGCAGCCGTTTTATTAATTTCACAGTTTTAAAACAAATTAAATCCGAACCGTTCGGATAACTAATTAGGAATCCACCAGAGAATTCCTCCTAATAATTCACATGACCCAACATGGGTCAGAATCATAAATAACAATTTAACGTTAACATTAGACCGAGCAGGGGCAGTCATTGAAGCCATTTTAGATATTCCTTTTTTACACACCTCGAGTTAGCCATCTGCAAACCACCAATTACCTCCAGCCGTAAACCAGCTCGGAGGCACCGCTCACCTCTGCAGATGGCTCCAACCACCAGAAGTCCACTTCAAAGGTATAACACCCGATGAAGCCTTCAAGTGCTATACCGACCACTAGAAGTCCACTTCAAAGGGATAACACCCGATGAAGCCTTCGAGTGATATACCTTCCACCAGAAGACCACTTCAAAGGGATAACACCCGATGAAGTCTTCAACCATGTACCTTTTTTGGGGGACGCATACCCCCGATGCGACCCCCCCACCAATTTTGTACTGACTGGCCTCAAGGACTCCCCCCGCCACCGCGAAACAGGCCTTGACCACCTTAAGCCTGTGAGTTCCGCCACACCACCACCGCCCTTTCAATTCCTTCTGCTATTGCCAAGCTCCACAGATCAATCCCAACCTCGGTCAAATGAACCCCATCGCTCCTCCAGTAGTTCCCCACTCCTGACTCCAAGTCCCTGTGCCGAACGCAAATGCCCCCGTTTTTGGCTACAAATTGGGACACCGCGCGATTAACCTTAATGCGAGCCTTATTGACTCTTTCCACTGACCTAGCCAGCCGCCAATGTTTTCTTGGGACAATTTCCGACCACACAATTACCAACCTGGGATAAGAAACCCACAAACACAACATATCGTGTTTAATATCCCGCACCAACTCACGAAAAGGGCGGACACCCAAGTCATTCCCACCCACGTGCAAGACCAAGACCTCCGGGACCCTATCAAGCCGGGCATATGTCTGGAATTCCGCTAACACCCTACTCCACGACATACCTCTAAATCCCAGCCAATGCAAAACCGCATCCTGTCGCGGAATGCGCAACTGGCGACCGTCCGGGCGGACGTCCGCCCTCAAAGCCCCCCAATGCACGTAAGAGTGGCCCAGCAACCACACCAAACACGGAGGCGGATCTGAAACGGAAAAGCAAGTTAGATACCACCACACAAAACATTCTTATAAGTACAAACGGCGAAACTCATAACAGATGGGGGCGGACATAAGACCTAAATCTGTTGGACTCCCAACGACCGATGCGCCGCACCCCCTCATCATCCAACCCCCAGCGCCCTGCTTCCGTTGCTGCGCCAATCCTGAAGGAATGAGATGAGTACGCGTCCGCCGCGACACCGACCGCCGCCAAACATTTTTTGAATACCGCTCCAAATTGAAATCTGGACAAAAATAACCCGTCCTCGTGACATAGCAATGGCAACTCCGGAGACCCTACTTGTGGCTTAAAACCCTGCCTGCACGCCACCGGGCACATAGCCGAACCCGGGAGAGCGAACAACACTATCAGCTTCCCCTTTCCTAATTGGTCAGTTTTTGACCGACGCAACCATACCTCCAGCCGATCTGTATATAGGCTCACGTCTCTCAGTCTCAACCCCCCAGCTTGCTTGGTACTCGGCGAAACCAACTCGCCGATTCTAAATGCCCCAAAGAACGCTAAAGAAAAAGCTAACCGAAACAACCTCATCTCGGCCGAAGAACGACAGACCGATGCCAATGATCCGCCCAAAGAGCTCAGCAGAGAAAACGACACAGGCCTTCTACGATCCGCCTCGACCCTACCTCGGCGCAAACCCTTCAAAGCCTGCCCCACTAAGAATTCCTTAGACACATCCCTAAAGCCCCGTAACTTAAAACCAAACGCCACCGCCGACATGAAACGGTTAACCTTCGCCAATGAAAACCCCGCCTCCCAAGCGTCCCCTAACCAGTACAAAAGTGCCACCAACCTGTCTCTATCCGTGTTGACGTCACCCAACTCTCTTACCCACTCCTCCCACTGCCTCCAACAAGCAGAATAAGCACTCCACGTTGTGCGCGCCAAAGACCTTTCCACCAATCGTTCTACGGGACCGAGACCAGATCCCAAAGATGTTCCGGGCAGACCAAACCGAGACGTTCCGCTCCCGGTGCCAATTGCCGAAACCGGTCCCACTGCGAGCGAGAAAGAGCATCAGCGATACAATTCCGTACCCCCGGCACGTGCACCGCCACCACCCACGCGTTCAACGACAAGCACACCAACACTAAATGTCGCAACAACTGAATTACCGGAGGAGAGGACGCCGTGATGTTGTTAATGGCCAGCACCACCCCCATGTTGTCGCAGTAAAAATGAACCTTCTTATCCCTGAGCCTGTCCCCCCAGATGGTCGCCGCAACCACGATGGGGAACAGCTCGAGCAGGGCCAGGTTCCGCGTGAGCCCACTGGACACCCAGCTAGCCGGCCATTGACCTGCGCACCACGGACCCCCCCCATGAGCTCCAAAACCGCCCGCTCCAGCTGCATCCGTAAAAATATTCAAATCACTCGTATCCTGCGCTGGAGCCATCCATAGCGAGCGACCGTTATACTGGCCCAAGAAGTCATCCCATACCTGCAAATCCGCCCGATGCTCCTCCTTGAGCCGTACAAAGTGATGTGCCGCACGCACTCCCGCCGTAGCCGCCGCCAACCGTCTACCAAACACCCTCCCCATTGGCATGATCCGGCAGGCGAAATTCAACTTCCCCAGCAACGACTGAATCTCCCGCAGCGTAATTTTCTTTAACTTGCAAGCCCGACGTACCTCCTGACTCAAAGCCCCCAACTTATCCATAGGAAGACGACACTCCATAGCCACCGAATCTATCTCAATTCCCAAAAAACAAATCGTCGTTACCGGGCCCTAAGTCTTTTCTGGCGCCAAAGGGATCCCAAAATCCCTCGCAACCTTCTGCAGTGCATGAAGCAGATTACCGCAAACCGGCAAACCCCCCGGGCCGACGCACAAGAAATCGTCTAAGTAATGTATCAACGAATCGACCCCGGCCACACCCTTCGTCACCCACTCCACGAAGCTACTAAAAGCCTCGAAGTACGCGCAAGAAAGGGAACACCCCATCGGAAGGCACCGATCCACGTAAAAAACCCCATTCCAAAAACAACCCAACAGCCGTTGGCTTTCTGGATGAACTGGCAACAACCTGAACGCCGCCTCGATGTCGGTTTTTGCGAGCAGCGCGCCTGGACCCGCAGCACGAACTAACCCCACCGCTTTATCGAATGAGGTATACACTACGGAGCACAACTCATGATCAATCCCGTCATTTACCGACGAACCCTTGGGAAACGATAAGTGCTGAATCAACCGGAATTTTTGGGGCTCGCGCTTTGGAATAATACCCAATGGGGACACAACTAAATCCTTTATTGGCGGATCAACAAAAGGCCCCGCCATGCGGCCTAATGAAACTTCTTTAAACAATTTTTTCGACACGACCTCAGCATGCAAGTAGGCCGATTTAAGGTTCCTCCGCGTAACCGGGACCTCATAAGGAGGCGGAGGAATAATAAAACCAACACTAAACCCTTCGTAAAGCAACTTCGCCGCAGCCCTATCCGGATACTCATTTAGATAAGGGGCCTTCCTTTCCACCCTCACCGGTGACAACCCCTTGACCAGCCGAGGAGGACTGGTTCCCTGACCTCTTTTTCCGCATACATTTTGCCGCCCCATGGGATGCACCATTACACTCCGAACACACGTGCTTGAACTTGCACGTGGCCCCGAACTTACACTGGCCATCGTTGAATTGCCAGCAGAATCCCAACTTTGCTCCACCGCCCTGTCCGACCTGACTGGACTGGCCCCCTTGGCCAACGCTCCCGGGAAAGGACTGCCTAACCGGAGCCGTGACCCTTAACCAGAGAGCAATATCCTTCTGGTCCCACTGAATCGCCGGCCGAACCGCTTTACGCTGACGGAATTGCTCATCGTATCTGAGCCAAGCCTGCCCCCCGTACACCCGATGAGCCTCCCCAATGGCGTCAAAATAACAAAACAACGCCGAACAATTTTCCGGCGCCTTTTCTCCTATTACACTGGCTAAGATGGCGAACGCCTGCGACCAATTAACAAACGTCTGCGGGATAAGCCTATACCGCCGACGTTCCTCCTCGTCCTTCTTGCTCTCATCCCGCTTGCTCTTATCCAAATTGAATTTAGCAAGCGGCAGAAGAGAAAAAATCTCAACGTATTCGTCCTTCCAAATACGCTCACGCACCTCCTGCTTTAAGTGCGCCCCCAACGGACCTTCAAAGCAAACATACACCTCCCCGCGAGCACGATCATCGATACGCACCCGATCGCCGTCTTTTTGGGCCTCGGTCTGTACCGACACCGCGACCGCCTCCGTAGCCGCCATTACGGGCCGCGCCTGTAACAATCCCACTTCCCTGGGGCCTTCCCAAACTACCGCCGGGGACACCTCCGTAACTACTGGCGCCGCCGCCCTATCTAGACGCCCGACCAGCTCCCGCAAGCAACCCACCAAGTCCGCTAGACCCGCGCCGTCGCGCCCGCCCGCGCCACTACCGGCCACCGATGCGACGCTAGCAGCCCCCCTGCCGACACCCGACATAAAAATCGCTGGATACGACAAAGATGGAGTTATGCACTCACCGGGCTGCACAGGCGCTGTGTTCCCGTCAGCCGGACCATCCTGCCCTCGCCGATACACGTCTAGTTCACCGTCTTCCAGCTCCTCTCTCGCCGACGAATGGCCATCCCACCGACCTCTCCGAACCGGGGATGATGACGCGCTGGCAGATGGGCCGGCAACCTGCCGCCCGACCGCTGGGATCCAAACTTCCGACCGGACCTGTTGCCTCGACGTCGCTGCAGGTCTAGGCGTCCGTCTCGACGATCCTGATGAAGCCTGCCCCCTGGCCGGAGCATCACCAGGCGGGGCGGCCGTAACTAGTCCTCCCGATCTTGCATCTGATGGGGGGGGTGACAGGGAGCCCGGCCTGCGACTCCCTGAGAACCGCCGGACCCCGTCGCGGCCTGGGATTCCTGCCAGGACGCAGGGCCTGGGAAGGGACGGTCCTCCCAGCTGCCTGGCCTGCAGCGTCCATATTAGGGCTCCCCCTGCGACGCCGTGTCCGCGGGACCACCTCAGGGCTGAGGCGTTCTGGAGGTCGGGACCGCCGGGAGCGACGGGCAGACCCGGCCTGAGTCACCGTCACCCCCGGCGACGCTCTCTGCCTCCTCTGAGCAGGAGCGGGCGTTGTAGACTCCCCCCCGCCGCCAAATTACTGCCAGGAAGGGGGCCGGGGGAGGGGAGCCTGTCCCCCACTGCCACAGACCTCGTATGCCGTGCCTGACGTGGCGAATCGGCGTCCGGGATCATTGTAAGTGCAGCCACGGTCTCCTCCAACCAACCGGGACCGTGGTGCACAGCAGCGGCGCGCAGCCGCGCAAGAATATCAGCCTCAGACATGACGTACAGAGCGGGGCAACGGGAGCTTACTTGTGTGAGTGTTACTTCTCCCGCTGCTTCCGGCTCACTGCCGAAAAACAGCGGGAAGCTCCGTAACGGCCCCCTAACTCCTCCCTGTCCCTCCTCCACCTCTAACGTTCCCTCTAAAGTTAACCCTTTCCCTCCTAGGGCTGTCATGGAGGCTTCCCTCCTAAGCCCTGCAGGCTGCGTCCAGCCTCGTCTTTACGGCTGCGCCTACATTACGCAGGGCTTACTGAATCTCTGTAAATGTTCAGACACTTCCTCAGTAACCAAAAAATGCTTTTCGAGTGTTACAGTAAATAGCAGATAGGTAAGAGCGGGTAGGAGGGGGATGCAGCTTCAGGTCCTCTCTGTCTGTAAGGCTGGGTTCACACGACCTATTTTCAGACGTAAACGAGGCGTATTATGCCTCGTTTTACGTCTGAAAATAGGGCTACAATACGTAGGCAAACATCTGCCCATTCATTTGAATGGGTTTGCCGACGTATTGTGCAGACGACCTGTAATTTACGCGTCGTCGTTTGACAGCTGTCAAACGACGACGCGTAAATGGACTGCCTCGGCAAAGAAGTGCAGGACACTTATATGCGGGACACTTATATACATTATATGCAGGACAATTCTTTGCAACGTAATTTGAGCCGTTCTTCATTGAACTCAATGAAGAGCAGCTCAAGATATACGAGCGTCACAGACGCCTCGTATATTACGAGGAGGAACATTTACAGCTGAAACGACGCAGCTGTTTTCTTCTGAAAACAGGCTGTCATTTCAGCCGTAAAAGCCTGCTATCGTGTGAACATACCCTAAGACGATATGCAGAAGAATTGGCTGAACTGGATGGATTTATGTCTTTATTCACAGCACTAGCATCATAGCAGAAAGTGAGCCCGAACACTTAGCGGAGATGTGGATTGTCAAAAGGCAGAAGGATAGAAAACATATACATAAACACAGGCTAGACACACAATTTCTGACAAAATTCAGTGCTGGATTATAGGGAGGGCACAAGGGGCACATGCCCTGGCGCCTCCAGCAGCTTAGGGACGGACCTAAATGGGAATTCACCATCCACCGTGACCCTCCACGCCCATGTCAACTGGGACTAAGAACCTCACTATTGTAAGGGGGTATACTTTTGTGTCTCTTATGTATTGCATATATATGGGGTTAGTGACTGCCTCCATTTTTTGATCTTCACTGCTCCCATTCTGTCCTGGGTGATTTTAATTAATTTAATGCTGATTCCTACCATCCCCAATTATATGTAGGCTTAGTCCCAGTTCTGGGTGTATGTGCCGCGTAGGTTCCCAACTCATGGAGGTCGCCCTGTCGTGGCAGGTAGGTTCACACAATTTGATCAAAATGTGCGCTAAAAACCTCCCTATTGTAAATAGATCCAGCAGCAATGCATATTTATTTATATTTAGAGGCTTAAGTGGCTTAGACAGATTATAATGTGATGTCACTGAACACGGATTATAATGTGATGTCACTGAAAATGGATTATAATGTGATGTCACTGAACACGGATTATAATGTGATGTCACTGAACACGGATTATAATGTGATGTCACTGAACACGGATTATAATGTGATGTCACTGAACACGGATTATAATGTGATGTCACTGAACACGGATTATAATGTGATGTCACTGAACACGGATTATAATGTGATGTCACTGAAAATGGATTATAATGTGATGTCACTGAACACGGATTATAATGTGATGTCACTGAACACGGATTATAATGTGATGTCACTGAACACGGATTATAATGTGATGTCACTTAACACAGATTATAATGTGATATCACTGAACACGGATTACAATGTGATGTCACTGAACACGGATTATAATGTGATGTCACTGAACACAGATTATAATGTGATGTCACTTAACACAGATTATAATGTGATGTCACTTAACACAGATTATAATGTGATATCACTGAACACAGATTACAATGTGATGTCACTGAACACGGATTATAATGTGATGTCACTGAACACGGATTATAATGTGATGTCACTGAACACGGATTATAATGTGATGTCACTGAACACGGATTATAATGTGATATCACTGAACACGGATTATAATGTGATGTCACTGAACACGGATTATAATGTGATGTCACTGAACACGGATTATAATGTGATGTCACTGAACACGGATTATAATGTGATGTCACTGAACACGGATTATAATGTGATGTCACTGAACACGGATTATAATGTGATGTCACTGAACACGGATTATAATGTGATGTGACTGAACACGGATTATAATGTGATGTCACTGAACACGGATTATAATGTGATGTCACTGAACACGGATTATAATGTGATGTCACTGAACACGGATTATAATGTGATGTCACTGAACACGGATTATAATGTGATGTGACTGAACACGGATTATAATGTGATGTCACTGAACACGGATTATAATGTGATGTCACTGAACACGGATTATAATGTGATGTCACTGAACACGGATTATAATGTGATGTCACTGAACACGGATTATAATGTGATGTCACTGAACACGGATTATAATGTGATGTCACTGAACACGGATTATAATGTGATGTGACTGAACACGGATTATAATGTGATGTCACTGAACACGGATTATAATGTGATGTCACTGAACACGGATTATAATGTGATGTCACTGAACACGGATTATAATGTGATGTCACTGAACACGGATTATAATGTGATGTCACTTGACACGGATTATAAAAGGTCTGCACCTGAGTATGTATTTTATGCTTGACCAAGACCCTTTGAGGGTTGAAACATTGCATGTGATGTTTTGGTGAATAAAAAGAATATTTTTTTTATTGGAGTGCTGCGGTTTTATCCTCCTTATTTGGATTGCCTATTTCCCCTGGACCGGGGTTATCTACTGCGAGCACCCCCTGAAGTTGGGAGTCTTATATTATCCGTATGGTTTGGTTGTTGGCTGTGCTGCTGATTTCTTTTTTCTGCTGTCCATTTATGGATAGTGACATCAGGGGCATCTCCAGTAGTGGAATCCCCGTTCCGAGTGTCGGCCGGGGATTCCACTCCTAGAGAGATCCGCTGACCGCGGACAGTGGCGTCACGGGCTCTCTCTAGAAGCGGAGTGGAAGTTTAGGTGCCGCTATTTACAGGGGGGGGACACTGTTTACAGCGGGGATGGAAAGACGTCGAGGGCTCTCTCTAGGAGGGGAATCGCCGGCCAGAGAGCTGGCCGGGGATTCTGCTCCTAGAGGGAATTTAGGTAGCGCTATCTGCAAGGGGTTTTGCGCTATCTACAGGGGGCTGTGTGTCGCTATCTACAGTGGGCGGTGTAGTCCGGGGCTCTTAAAGCCCCGGCAGACATGAGAGTGCAGCGCTGTTCACACTGAAACAGCACTGCATTTATTAAACACCTTCAAGGCTGTCAACGTTTATACACGTGGCAACTGCACGGGGCATCGGCAGTAGGAACGGATATTGTTGTATGGCAGTCGTGAAAGAGGTTAATCAAATGTAATAAAAAATTATATCTTAAAAAATCTATAAAAAAGGCTACAGAAAGAAACGACAAAAAAGTGATTATTTAGTAGAAAATTAATTTTCTTGTGTTTACAGAAAAATTTATTGAATAGGTTATTCAGTGTAAAATGCTAGGACAAAAATCGCACCAAAAATAATCACAAAAATTACAGTCATTTATATGTACCCCTAAATAACGGCAACAATTTTTTTTTTTACATTTCTTCTACAAAAAACAATCATGTCAATAAAAATATAAAAAAGTTTGGTCTGCTGAAAAGCGGAGAGGCAAAAACGAAAAAAAAATTACTGTTTCTTTAAGGACTAAAGAGACCTGGTCATTAAGGGGTTAAGTGAATGTATTATTTTTAATCAGGGTTTCAAAAATGCTACAATAGAACATCCCTCTAAGTCAGTAACAGAATAGACATTGTCTACCTGGCTCAGAAAAGCATGAACATATGATCATTAATTGGATGCCCTTTACAGATGCATGAAATAATGAATTCTAAAATAAATGAGTCATGTTCTAAACGTGATTCTCTCTCATTCCAAGGTAAATAAGGGAACTCACAAACAGAATATGCCAGACGTGACTACTGCAGAGCAAACATTGGCCTAGACCCAAAATGCTTGCTGAAAAATAAATACTTGGAATTCTAATACATTTATATTATTCTGCATTAATCAGCAATGAAAACTTATCTTTAAAGGAACAGCAAAAAAAAAAACAAGTGACAGCCGATCAAGATAATATAAGAATTATCAATGACCCTGAGTAATGAGTAGTAGTCATGCCCTGAGCCTTCACTAACTATATGACCATTTACATAATAAAGCCATTGTAAAGGTCCTAAATATATAGATACATATAATGTATCTACCCTAGTACTGTTCCATGGACTAAATAAAAACTACTATAATACTGCCCCTATATACAAGAATATAACTACTATAATACTACCCCTATATACAAGAATATAACTACTATAATACTGCCTCCTATATACAAGAATATAACTACTATAATACTGCTCCTATATACAAGAATATAACTACTATAATACTGCTCCTATATACAAGAATATAACTACTATAATACTGCCCCTATATACAAGAATATAACTACTATAATACTGCCTCCTATATACAAGAATATAACTACTATAATACTGCTCCTATATACAAGAATATAACTACTATAATACTGCCCATATATACAAGAATATAACTACTATAATACTGCCCATATATACAAGAATATAACTACTCTAATACTGCCCCCTATATACAAGAGAATAACTACTATAATACTGCTCCTATATACAAGAATATAACTACTATAATACTGCTCCCTATATACAAGAATATAACTACTATAATACTGCCCCTTTATACAAGAATATAACTACTATAATACTGCCCCTATATACAAGAATATAACTACTATAATACTGCCCCTATATACAAGAATATAACTACTATAATACTGCCTCCTATATACAAGAATATAACTACTATAATACTGCCCCTATATACAAGAATATAACTACTATAATACTGCCCCTATATACAAGAATATAACTACTATAATACTGCCCCCTATATACAAGAATATAACTACTATAATACTGCTCCTATATACAAGAATATAACTACTATAATACTGCCCCTATATACAAGAATATAACTACTATAATACTGCCCCCTATATACAAGAATATAACTACTATAATACTGCCCCTATATACAAGAATATAACTACTATAAACTGCTATAATACTGCCCTCTATGTACAAGAATATAACTACTATAATACTGCCCCTATATACAAGAATATATCTACTATAATACTGCTCCTATATACAAGACTATAACTACTATAATACTGCTCCTATATACAAGAATATAACTACTATAATACTGCCCCTATATACAAGAATATAACTACTATAATACTGCCTCCTATATACAAGAATATAACTACTATAATACTGCTCCTAGATACAAGACTATAACTACTATGAGGGCGGGTTCACACGTGGCGGAATTTCACTTAAATTCCGCTGCGGACACTCCGCAGCGTTAATCCGCAGCGGTGCCGTTTGTCCATTGACTTACACTTTAATTTAGCAGTGTTCGTTTAGACGAGGCGTAAAATTCCGCTGCGGAGCATAGGCTGCGGAGCGGAATTTGGTGTCCGCAGCATGCTCTGTCTGTTGCGGAGCAGTGGCGGACTCATGGCGGAATTTCTCCATTGACTTCAATGGAGAGTCAAAATTCTGCGATGAAGTCCGCAGATCTTATGTGTGCTGCGGAGCGTATTGGTTTTACTACCATGACATTTCTTCATTCTGGCTGGACCTATGTATTTCTAGGTCTACAGCCAGACTGAGGAAGTCAATGGGGCTCCCGTAATGACGGGAGCGTTGCTAGGAGACGTCTGTAAATAGTCACTGTCCAGGGTGCTGAAAGAGTTAAGCGATCGGCAGTAACTGTTTCTGCACCCGGGACAGTGACTACCGATCTCAATATACATGTATCTGTAAAAAAACATATAAGTTCATACTTACCGAGAACTCCCTGCGTCTGTCTCCAGTCCGGCCTCCCAGGATGACGTTTCAGTGTAAGTGACGGCTGCAGCCAATCACAGGCCAAGCACAGGCTGCAGCGGTCACATGGACTGGCGCGTCATCCAGGGAGGTCGGGCTGGATGCCGAAAGAGGGACGCGTCACCAAGACAACGGGCGGTAAGTATGAAATTCTTTTACTTTCACTAGGGAAAGTGCTGGCCCTTCTCTCTATCCTGCACTGATAGGGAGAAGGGAAGCACTTTTCCCGCAGTCCGCAGCAGCTAGTCCGCATCAATTTACTGCACATTTTGTGCAGATCCGCAGCAGAATCTGCGACGCAGATTCTGTGCGGCATTGATGCGGACAGTTGCGGAGGAAATCCGCCACGTGTGGTCATGCCCTAATACTGCTCCTATATACAAGAATATAACTACTATAATACTGCCTCCTATATACAAGAATATAACTACTATAATACTGCTCCTATATAGAAGAATATAACTACTATAATACTACCCCCTATATACAAGAATATAACTACTATAATACTGCCCCTATATACAAGAATATAACTACTATAATACTGCCCCTATATACAAGAATATAACTACTATAATACTGCCCCTATATACAAGAATATAACTGCTATAATACTGCTCATATATACAAGAATATAAGTACTATAATACTGCTCCTATATACAAGAATATAACTACTATAATACTGCCCCCTATATTCAAGAATATAACTACTATATTACTGCTCCTATATACAAGAATATAACTACTATAATACTGCCACTATATACAAGAATATAACTACTATAATACTGCCCCCTATATACAAGAATATAACTGCTATATACTGCCCCTATATACAAGAATATAACTGCTATAATACTGCACTCTATATACAAGAATATAACTGCTATATACTGCCCCTATATACAAGAATATAACTGCTATAATACTGCCCTCTATGTACAAGAATATAACTACTATAATACTGCTCCTATATACAAGAATATAACTACTATAATACTGCCCCTATATACAAGAATATAACTACTATAATACTGCTCCTATATACAAGAATATAACTACTATAATACTGCCCCCTATATATAAGAATATAACTACTATAATACTGCTCCTATATACAAGAATATAACTACTATAATACTGCCGCCTATATACAAAAATATAACTACTATAATACTGCTCCTATATACAAGAATATAACTACTATAATACTGCCGCCTATATACAAAAATATAACTACTATAATACTGCTCCCTATATACAGGAATATAACTACTATAATACTGCTCCCTATATACAAGAATATAACTACTATAATACTGGTCCCTATATACAAGAATATACCTACTATAATACTGCCCCCTATATATAAGAATATAACTACTATAATACTGCTCCTATATACAAGAATATAACTACTATAATACTGCCTAATATATACAAGAATATAACTACTATAATACTGCTCCTATATACAAGAATATAACTACTATAATACTGCCTTCTATGTACAAGAATATAACTACTATAATACTGCTCCTATATACAAGAATATAACTACTATAATACTGCCCCTATATACAAGAATATAACTACTATAATACTGCCCCCTATATACAAGAATATAACTACTATAATACTGCCCCCTATATACAAGAATATAACTACTATAATACTGCTCCCATGTACAAGAATATAACTACTATAATACTGCCCCTATACACAAGAATATAGCTACTATAATACTGACTGTAGTAGCTGGAAGAGCCACCAGTCTTGGAAAGATGTCCTTTTATTTTCTGCTGCCACTAGTCAGGTTTGGTTTATTAGGGCATGGCCCCACGTGGCGTATTTCTTCCGCAACTGTCCGCATCAATGCCGCACAGAATCTGCGTTGCAGATTCTGTTGCGGATCTGCCCAAAATGTGCAGTAAATTGATGCGGACTGGCCGTTGCGTATTGAGGTGAAAGTACTTCCCTTCTCTGTATCAGTGCAGGATAGAGAGAAGGGACAGCACTTTCCCTAGTGAAAGTAAAAGAAATTCATACTTACCGGCCGTTGTCTTGGTGACGCGTCCCTCTTTCGGCATCCAGCCCGACCTCCCTGGATGACGCGGCAGTCCATGTGACCGCTGCAGCCTGTGATTGGCCTGTGATTGGCTGCAGCCTGTGATTGGCCTGTGATTGGCTGCAGCCGTCACTTAGACTGAAACGTCATCCCGGGAAGCCAGACTGGAGGAAGAAGCAGGGAGTTCTCGGTAAGTATGAACTTCTATTTTTTTTACAGGTTGCTGTATATTGGGATCGGTAGTCACTGTCCAGGGTGCAGAAACAGTTACTGCCGATCGCTTAACTCTTTCAGCACCCTGGACAGTGACTATTTACTGACGTCGCCTAGCAACGCTCCCATAATTATGGGTGCACACACATAGTCCCCCGTAATTACGGGAGCCCCATTGACTTCCTCAGTCTGGCTGTAGACCTAGAAATACATAGGTCCAGCCAGAATGAAGAAATGTCATGTTAAAAAACCAATACGCTCCGCAGCACACATAACATGTGCATGACAGCTGCGGACTTCATTGCAGAATTTTGAATCTCCATTGAAGTCAATGGAGAAGTTCCGCAATGAGTCCGCAACCAGTCCGCCACAGGTCCGCAACATCCATTGTATGCTGCGGACTCCAAATTCCGTACCGCAGCCTATGCTCCGCAGCGGAATTTTCCGCATCATCTAAACGAACCCTACTAAAAAGCTGAGGAAGGCAATGGAGAAACGGGTCCGCTGCGGATTAACGCTGCGGAGTGTCCGCAGCGGAATTCCTGAGCAATTCCGCCACGTGGGGCTTTGCCCTTACTTATGCTCTATATTGAGCTGTGTAATCATTCATCGCTGGTTACTGTGTAGGGGTCTGTAATATTATGTCCTGAAGTCGGGGAGCACATGCCTGCGTTTTTTCCCTTCATACTTTGTTTTCACTTTTGGAGCTTCTCTTGTTGCCGGATTCTGTCTCATGATCGCAGGTACTTTGGGCAATAAACCTAATTTGATTTGCATATCATCGCCTTGTGTGCGGCTCTAAGACTTTTACCAGGGAACATCTCGCTGAAGTATGTGCAATTCTTAAAGGTCACGGAGCCTTGTTTCATAGGTTAAAGTGACATTTGTGAAGAGGGACAATGTGAGGAGGGTCATCCAGTCATGATAACGTGTCCTGCACCAGACATTCATTATATCTAACCTGCAGTGAGTAGCTGCGGCGCATCATCTGAGCGTCTGTGGAACATTAAAGTAATGAACAAATTCTCGATGACAATAAAGAGGGGTCTTCTTAGTGATGCATCACAGAGGAACATATAAGGGCACATTCACACGTGGCGGACAGTCCTCAGTGGAATTCTTTTTTACATTTGTTTCTATACATTTTTAGGAAACTTAGTTCAGACGTTGCGGAAAATAACTGTGCGGAATTTAGGCTGCGGTGCAGAATTTCCCCTCCGCAGCAGCTCATGACATTGCAGAGAAGCAGCGAAATTTCACTGCGGATTTCAGCCTTTGCAATGCAAAAACTGAAATCTGTGGCAAGTCCGCTGTGATATCTGCAACGTCTGAATTACCTGTCAAATATGCAAATATTGCTGCAAATTCGCAACATTTTCAGCTGAAAAATTCCATCACGTCTCAACATGGCTTAAAGCTCACAGCCCATTGAAAAGCTTGACGATCACTCGAGCGTGCAATTTTAATGCGCCTGTATAGAATTTTGCAACCGCAAAACACGGTAATGCCCTCTGCACGTCACGTCTGGTAGATCAATTCTTGGCACAATTGAGCGGAAAATAATTTCCGAAATGGGCTGCTTGGTAAAAAAATATATTTTTCAAATTCCCTATTAGGGGATTCTGAGTCACCGGAAGATTCACCTTGCAGGACCCTCAACTATCAGCCACAGTGGTGAGCGGCTACAAAGAGCGTCCCTCTGTATGGAGGACCCAGCACATCCATGCATTATATGGATAGCCCATTGATTTCAGAGAGAATGGTGTAATGCTTTATTTTTCCTGTGGTGGCGCTGCAGGGTAATTAAACACTTGCTGTCATATTCCTTTACAGATCACAGATGATCGCTGGAGGTCCCAACAGCAGGACATCATGTGATCCGCTTTAGTCGAAGGACCCGTCTAGCAGAAAGGGCATTTGTTCAAAGAGAACCCTTTTAAGGAGGTTTTTCAGGCTTTTGATTTTTTTTTCTAGCCTTCTGGTCGTCAAAAATATAAGGTCAATGCCAATACATCTTATAAAAAAATATGCGCTCCCTCCAGCGCCCACTGACCCGAGCGCTATTGCATGTAAACATTGTAGTGGCGCTCAGGTCCGTACATGGCCCCCCTTCTCACACCCGTACTTTATACAGAGAGTATGCAAAACAGCAGCAACGGGGACACACTCCCTGTGCTATATACTGGTGTCCCGTACATTGTCCAGACAGCGAGAGGTTGGGGCCATGCACCTGAGCGCCGCTGCAATGTCTTCATGTACTCCTGCCCTCAGATCAGCGGGTAACGAAGGAAGGACATATTTTTTATAACATGTATTGGCAATAACTTCTTATTTTTCATGAATAAAAAGGCCAAATAAAAAATACCGCTCCATTCAATAAAAAAAAAGGAGAATCTGCCAAACGTGATGAGCAAGGGGCCTAAGATGTCTTCCTCGCACAGCAGCATCCCATAATTGCAATATGTTACACATTGGTTTTCGACTGAGGCTTAAATTTGAAATGTTACTATGTAGACCCAACTGAATGGGGATTTTTAGTAACAATATATTTTAGAATTTTTAATACTTTATTTAAATTTTGTTAAAAAATAAATTCAGTGTTCCGATGTAATGCAATAAGATCACATGATTGGTAGATTTTGGGACTCCATTAGTGTCATAATTGTGTGAAGGATATGTAAAAGCCATGGTGGGTTGTCCTCTCACACAGTGACATCCCATAATCATGACTCCTGATTGGGACTTGAATGTCAAAAATTTCAGTACTAACCAAGTCTAGCTCCTAAAATCAACAATGCAGCAAATAGTGCCATATACAGCACAATTCCAATAATCCAGCACCTGCAATAGGACGGAATTGCTGACTTGTCACACAGTTATGGTTCTACCTGATAAACCACAGGCAAATCTAAAGTGAATATTGATTACAAAGAAAGATATTCTCATAAGGTAGGTCCTTAGTGTCCTCCTACAGGGTTGGAGCATGAGGAGCAAGGACACACCCCCAAGGTACCATAGCCCACCCCCGAGGAAAATGTTACATTGGCATTCTAATATACTCAATCAATGAGACTAGAGGAATTTTAATCTTGTATCTATGGAAAATCTTAATATTCCCCCACTCACCACAGAGACATTGGGGAGATTGTTAAAGCAAACGAGAATGACCTCAGGTCATTCTCATTATTGGAATCTTCCGATCTGCAAATAAATGATTAAAATAATCTGTAGCAGAAATCTCTCTCTAATAAAACCCATTCATCTCTACTCAACACGCTCCTGTGTTTGCTGCATGAAATGTTCTTATTTATTTATTTTCTACCCCCTAAACATAAAATGGTAGAAACCTCGACTATAAAGACGCCAATAAACTTGCAGATGGAAAAACTAGAATTTTTGCCTTTATTCCAAGATGGTAATGACTGCAATAACAGCGAGATAATCAGGCACTAAGTATAAAAGAGTCATAAATGTAAATGTCCAAGGACCCGGCGTTTTCATTACAGGGACCTGTAAATGATCCTATTAAATAAAAAGATATGTAAGGTAGTTGGTCGGCAGTTATCATTTCGAGATCTTGGGTCTCGGGGGGGGGGGGGAGAGGGGGCGAGAAGGAAAAAGCTGCGTTATAGCGTGATAACATCAACAGACAATGCACCAGCAACATCATCTGCTCTGATGGATCTCAGTTGGACCGTAAACGCGCGGATATCGAGGCACGGCTGCTGTTGAGACATTGCGGCTTCGCTAAAAGCCTCACGTGGAAGATTTTTATGCTTCGAAACGCGTTAAATAGTGTCTAAACTGCAAGGGAGAAGAATATGAGAACAGATAAATAACGCTGTGTTTTCATTCAATTAGCTGTTATTCCGGTAAATGCGCTTGACTGGGAGTATTTACGGCGGTCGGGACAAGGGCTGAGGCAAGAAAAATGCGCAGTAAACGCCACAATGGGCACTTTGTACAAGAGTTCAATGCAATATTTACAAAAAAATATGTGTCACTGGCTTATTGGATCCTATTACGGCTGGAAGGATATGATAATGGGCTCCTCTGGCCCGAAGGCAATAAAGAGAACATTTCATTGTCTGGTTTCAATGTTTTATGCTGAATGTCGACCGGTGAACTGTGGAAGGAGGAAAAAAGACCGCGGAGTCGTCTTGTAGGTGACCATTAAAGCAGAGCTGCTGAGCATGACGTGAAATCTTTATATATTAGAGCATTTGTTTTTCATATTTTGCCTTACTCGTTTTGACCTACATCCTCTTCTACTCCAGTCACACCGAGCTTTAAGGCTGCAGATTCTCACATCTAACAGGAAGGGCAAAACTGTTCTGTATTGAGTTGCTGATATTCATGGGGGCACACAAAAATCCTCAATACATATGATGTGTGTGAGTTGGGTAGCTAAGCTTTAAAGTGTACAGTAAAATATACAGGAGAGGGGGCCCTGCCCATAAGAGCTTACACTCTACAGGAGAGGGGGCCCTGCCCATAAGAGCTGACACTCTAAAGGAGAGAGGTCTCTGCCCATAAGAGCTGACAATCTACAGGAGAGAGGTCTCTGCCCATAAGAGCTTACACTCTACAGGAGAGAGGTCCCTGCCAGTGGCGGATTATGATTAGGGCGTTTCGTGCGGTCGCCCGGGGCCCAAGGCTCCCAGGGGGCCCAAGGCTCCCATGACCGCCCGAACCCCCTCATGCCCAGTGGCGTCGCTAGCACCTGAGGGAGCCCCGGTGCCAGGACCGCACCTGTCAGACGAGGGGAGCTTCGCTTCTACTTAGCAGCCGTGGTCTGTGCTGCTTTAGAAGCTCCCCCTCCAGCCCCCCTTCCCTGCTCTAAACATCTCTCCTCTGCTGCTAGCTGTCGGGACATGGGGGAGGGGAGACTGTCGGCGGGCTCTGTGCTGTGAGCAGGAGAAGAGCTGCAGTGAAGACATAAAAGGTAAGTGCATGTGTGTTTAATGTCCATATTCATGTGTGTTTAATGTCCATATTCATGTGTGTTTAATGTCCATATTCATGTGTTTACAAGGTGTACTTTGTGTATAATGTGCATACTTTGTGTATAATGTGCCTACTTTGTGTACTTTGTGCATAATGTGTGTACTTTGTGTACTGTGCGTACTTTGTGCATAATGTGCGTACTTTGTACTGTGCGTACTTTGTGCATAATGTGTGTACAGTGCGTACTTTGTGCATAATGTGTGTACTGTGCGTACTTTGTGCATAATGTGCGTACTTTGTGCATAATGTGCGTACTTTGTGCATAATGTGTGTACTGTGCGTACTTTGTGCATAATGTGTGTACTGTGCGTACTTTGTGCATAATGTGCGTACTTTGTGCATAATGTGCGTACTTTGTGCATAATGTGGTACTTTGTGTACTTTGTGCATAATGTGCGTACTTTGTGCATAATGTGGTACTTTGTGTACTGTGCGTACTTTGTGCATAATGTGCGTACTTTGTGCATAATGTGCGTACTTTGTGCATAATGTGCCTACTTTGTGTACTTTGTGCATAATGTGCGTACTTTGTGCATAATGTGTGTACAGTGCGTACTTTGTGCATAAAAGGTAAGTGCATGTGTGTTTAATGTCCATATTCATGTGTGTTTAATGTCCATATTCATGTGTGTTTAATGTCCATATTCATGTGTGTTTAATGTCCATATTCATGTGTTTACAAGGTGTACTTTGTGTATAATGTGCATACTTTGTGTATAATGTGCCTACTTTGTGTACTTTGTGCATAATGTGTGTACTTTGTGTACTGTGCGTACTTTGTGCATAATGTGCGTACTTTGTACTGTGCGTACTTTGTGCATAATGTGTGTACAGTGCGTACTTTGTGCATAATGTGTGTACTGTGCGTACTTTGTGCATAATGTGCGTACTTTGTGCATAATGTGCGTACTTTGTGCATAATGTGCGTACTTTGTGCATAATGTGTGTACTGTGCGTACTTTGTGCATAATGTGTGTACTGTGCGTACTTTGTGCATAATGTGCGTACTTTGTGCATAATGTGCGTACTTTGTGCATAATGTGGTACTTTGTGTACTGTGCGTACTTTGTGCATAATGTGCCTACTTTGTGTACTTTGTGCATAATGTGCGTACTTTGTGCATAATGTGCGTACTTTGTGCATAATGTGGTACTTTGTGTACTGTGCGTACTTTGTGCATAATGTGCCTACTTTGTGTACTTTGTGCATAATGTGCGTACTTTGTGCATAATGTGCGTACTTTGTGCATAATGTGGTACTTTGTGTACTGTGCGTACTTTGTGCATAATGTGCCTACTTTGTGTACTTTGTGCATAATGTGCGTACTTTGTGCATAATGTGGTACTTTGTGTACTGTGCGTACTTTGTGCATAATGTGCCTACTTTGTGTACTTTGTGCATAATGTGCGTACTTTGTGCATAATGTGCGTACTTTGTGTATAATGTGCGTACTTTGTGCATAATGTGCCTACTTTGTGCATAATGTGCGTACTTTGTGAATAATGTGGTACTTTGTGCATAATGTGCGTACTTTGTGCATAATGTGGTACTTTGTGTACTGTGCGTACTTTGTGCATAATGTGCCTACTTTGTGCATAATGTGCGTACTTTGTGCATAATGTGCGTACTTTGTGCATAATGTGGTACTTTGTGCATAATGTGCGTACTTTGTGCGTAATGTGGTACTTTGTGTACTGTGCGTACTTTGTGCATAATGTGCCTACTTTGTGCATAATGTGGTACTTTGTGTACTGTGCGTACTTTGTGCATAATGTGCCTACTTTGTGCATAATGTGCGTACTTTGTGCATAATGTGCGTACTTTGTGCATAATGTGCGTACTTTGTGCATAATGTGCCTACTTTGTGCATAATGTGGTACTTTGTGTACTGTGCCTACTTTGTGCATAATGTGCGTACTTTGTGCATAATGTGGTACTTTGTGTACTGTGCGTACTTTGTGCATAATGTGCGTACTTTGTGCATAATGTGGTACTTTGTGTACTGTGCCTACTTTGTGCATAATGTGCGTACTTTGTGCATAATGTGCGTACTTTGTGCATAATGTGTGTACTTTGTGCATAATGTGCCTACTTTGTGCATAATGTGGTACTTTGTGTACTGTGCGTACTTTGTGCATAATGTGCCTACTTTGTGCATAATGTGCGTACTTTGTGCATAATGTGCGTACTTTGTGCATAATGTGGTACTTTGTGCATAATGTGCGTACTTTGTGCATAATGTGGTACTTTGTGTACTGTGCGTACTTTGTGCATAATGTGCCTACTTTGTGCATAATGTGCCTACTTTGTGCATAATGTGCGTACTTTGTGCATAATGTGGTACTTTGTGTACTGTGCGTACTTTGTGCATAATGTGCGTACTTTGTGCAAAATGTGCGTACTTTGTGCATAATGTGGTACTTTGTGTACTGTGCGTACTTTGTGCATAATGTGCGTACTTTGTGCATAATGTGCATACTTTGTGCATAATGTGCGTACCTTGTGTACTGTGCGTACTTTGTGCATAATGTGCCTACTTTGTGCATAATGTGCGTACTTTGTGCATAATGTGGTACTTTGTGTACTGTGCGTACTTTGTGCATAATGTGCGTACTTTGTGCATAATGTGGTACTTTGTGTACTGTGCGTACTTTGTGCATAATGTGCGTACTTTGTGCATAATGTGCGTACTTTGTGCATAATGTGCCTACTTTGTGCATAATGTGGTACTTTGTGTACTGTGCGTACTTTGTGCATAATGTGCGTACTTTGTGCATAATGTGCGTACTTTGTGCATAATGTGCGTACCTTGTGTACTGTGCGTACTTTGTGCATAATGTGCGTACTTTGTGCATAATGTGCGTACTTTGTGCATAATGTGCGTACTTTGTGCATAATGTGGTACTTTGTGTACTGTGCGTACTTTGTGCATAATGTGCCTACTTTGTGTACTTTGTGCATAATGTGCCTACTTTGTGTACTAGTGTTTAGGTAGTGTTAGCAATAGTTACGGCGCGGCAAAGTGGTGGTGGAGAAGGGGGGCCCAAGTTTGGGTAACAGCCCAGGGCCCATGGTCTTCTTAATCCGCCACTGGTCCCTGCCCATAAGAGCTGACACTCTACAGGAGAGAGGTCCCTGTTCATAAGAGCTTACACTCTACAGGAGAGAGGACCCTGCCCATAAGAGCTTACACTCTACAGGAGAGAGGACCCTGCCCATAAGAGCTGACAATCTACAGGAGAGAGGACCCTGCACATAAGAGCTTACACTCTACAGGAGAGAGGTCTCTGCCAATAAGGCCTCATGCACACGACCGTATTTTTGCACACCCGTAAATACTGGCGTAAATACGGGTCCTGCACCAGTATTTACGGACCCGTGCCCGTAATATGGGTCCGGTGTTACGAGCACGTTTTTGGCTGCAAAACTACACTGCAGTAATCGGCAGCCCCTTCTCTCTATCAGTGCAGGATAGAGAGAAGGGACAGCCCTTTCCGTAATAAAAGTTAAAGAATTTCATACTTACCGGCCGTTGTCTTGGTGACGCGTCCCTCTTTCGCCATCCAGCCCGACCTCCCTGGATGACGCGGCAGTCCATGTGACCGCTGCAGCCTGTGATTGGCCTGTGATTGGCTGCAGCCTGTGATTGGCCTGTGATTGGCTGCAGCCGTCACTTGGACTGAAACGTCATCCTGGGATGACAGACTGGAGGAAGAAGCAGGGAGTTCTGGGTAAATATGAACGTCTATTTTTTTACAGGTTGATGTATATTGTGATCGGAAGTCACTGTCCAGGGTGCAGAAACAGTTACTGCCGATCGCTTAACTCTTTCAGCACCCTGGACAGTGACTATTTACTGACGTCGCCTAGCAACTCTCCCGTAATTACGGGAGCCCCATAGACTTCTATGGGCTGCCCGTGCCGTAATTACAGCCTGAAATAGGACATGTTCTATCTTTTTCAACGGCACGGGCACCTTCCCGTAAGCATACGGGGAGGTACCCGTGGCCAATAGAAGTCTATGGGCCCGTAATTACGGGAGTGTTTACGGTCGTGTGCATGAGGCCTAAGAGCTTACACTCTACAGGAGAGAGGTCCCTGCCCATAAGAGCTTACACTCTACAGGAGAGAGGACCCTGCTCATAAGAGCTGACAATCTACAGCAGAGAGATCCCTGCCCGTAAGAGCTGACACTCTACAGGAGGGAGGTCTCTGCCCGTAAGAGCTGACAATCTATATGGAATGGAAGAAGTTACAAAATAATTATAAGGTGCTAATTTTAAAAGCTTCATGAACCCATCACTGAGACAGTATTTGAGCCAACACAGATATAAAGTGTAGAGTGAAGAATTGTGGGTAGCGACGTGAAGACATAGAAGAGTGGAGATATTTGGGAACAGGTCTTGTTGTGTATGGGCCATGGATTAGGGTTATGTGACCGAAACCTTGAAGAAATTAGTTTTCAATGGCGAGCTTAAAACTGGTAATGTTAGGAGCAAATCTGATAATCCGGGGCAGTGCGTTCCACAGAATGGGTGCAGCGCGGGAGAAGTCATGCAGACGGGAGTTAAAAGATGTAACAATGGAGGATGAGAGTCGCAGGTAATTGGGGTTGGTAAACAGAGGGAAGCAGAGATGAGTGACGGTGCAGCGTTGACTATTTGGACTGCCCCATAAATGTGATTGACAGATTGTCCCATACACTAGGAAGTCATGTCTGTGCAATATATTACAAAAAAGTTACGGAATTAATAGTAAATAAAAAAAAAGTTTTCCAAAGAATAAAAAAGCCGCTTATTATAATGTTATCATCTAAATTATATTATTATTTATAGGTCACTGTAAATCTGCCCTATTAATCATTGTGATGTAAATGGATTAGCCTTCCCTTATCACTACTTTCTTGGACGTATTGTACGTTCCTTGATAAATTGTTTCCAAAATTACATTTCAGAGAAAACGAAATTATTTCCAAATGACTGAAAATGCCTCGGACAACAGAAAGTGCATGAAGAATACAAAGTGTGAAGGATGCCCAGACATTGCCGATCCAGACCATCGATACTAAAGTGATCACATTAAAGGGAAACTCCGGCAAAACCTGGACTTTTCTAAACAAGAGGAAGCCCTAAGTGCCTCGAAGTAGTTTTGTGGCAAGAAATCATTTACAAGTTGTAATTTGTAGGGACAAAACTCTATTTTGTGAAATAGAAAAGTATTTTTGTGACAAACTTTTAATTTCTCAAATGATATTTTCATTTTATTTACTGCGTGCAAAATGCATTTATGTTTTGATGGTCGCAAGTTTCACAGCTGGCCGGTTGTAAGCAAAAAACATCTCATTGGAACAATTTATTAAGATAAACCACCAGGGTACAAGAGATCAGTTAAAAATTACAAAATTGATTTAAATTTGACGTATTGAGTGTCAAAAAATTTAATTTTGCATCACAAAATTGTAAACAATTTATTCAGCCGATCAAACGATCTGTGATTTCAAGCAATGGCCTAATAATTGGGATTTTTCCAGATTCCTAAGCACACACTATTCCTCATCGTTTTATCAAGGATTTATTGCAGATTTTCCTAATTAGCTTTAAAGGGGTAGCCCCAACTAGACAGCCGCTTCTCTAAATGAGGATCAGTGGATAGTGGAAGAGAAATGTGGTATTATATGGTGTCCATACAAGTGAATGGTAGATTTTTTGCAGCGACTCTCTATTTTGGCTAAAAGTGGGGAGTCTCGACCTCTATGGCCTCCAATCCCTCTTAAAAGAGAAACCCTTTAAGGGCTTCAATGGGGAAAATCACAATATTGAAAACCACAAGTAAATCCCCACTACTAACGGCCCATTGTGACAAAACTGCAGCAATACAACTTATTTGCGGTGTGCTGACTGAACTGTAGATTTAAAGGGGTATTCCAATCTCAAACATTTATGGCACATTCACAGGATATGCCATAAAAATGTCTAATAGGCGCAGGTTCCATCTCTAGCCTGCTGAGGCCACCACGGGATCATGACGTATAAGGCCACATTCTCATCACATTATTACCTTACATTTATCACGTACGTCGGGAAATCTCCCGCCGTACACGGTAAATGTGTTCATAGGGCTCCATTATCCCGAGGGAGACCAAAAGAGTGTCCTTTTGTTCTACATCGGGCAGATATACATCGGTATACCTTTTTTTTTTTTTTTTTGAAAGATGGAACATTGCAGTAGATTACACTATTCCACTGTACATGTTTTTGAAAATGGGGGGCTATGCGTGATGGATGACACTTTATGGCATCTGTCATAGGTATACGTTAAAAATTTACATCGGGGAGCTGCCGATATCACTGTTCATATATGGACAGTGATGTCAGGGGCTTCTCCAGGGCCGGAATCCCTGGCCAGAGCGTTGGCTGGGGACTCCAATTTTGCAAAGCTCTTGACGTCATTGTCCATTAATGTGAAGTCCCGGGGCAAAGTGCTAGTTAATGCTCTGCCCGGGGACTCCTGACATCACTGTCCATATATGGCTAGCGACTTCAGGAATTATCATAGGGCCATTCCCCGGGTGACGTATCCCACTGTGGGACACGTGAAGTCAGGACACAGTGGGACAGGTTTTGGCTTTTCGTTGATCGGGAGTCTTCCCGACATAGGGGTAAAATGTGATGTGAATGGTGCCTAATGAGTGCAGCACGCTCGCTCGGCTGTTTCCATAACTCCCATAGAAGTGAATGGAGAGAAGCACCATCTCCGCCTTGAAGTCAGTGGCAAGCTTACCAGATGAGTCAGGGGTCCCACCACCCAAACATTAGATATCTATATCCTATCCTGTGGTCACGTCATAAGTATCTGATATGGGAATACCCTACAAAGCTGCTTCATTATATTGTGGGATTTCCCGTTAAGAAGTAATCTGCATGATATAAAGTGTCTATGGTAGAGAACTAAATATAAATGTGTCTGTGTGTGACGGTCTGATGCATGTCTACTCTTCTCTCCGGTACATGCAGAGATCTGCTCAATCCTTTCAACCTTCATTAGACTGATAGATTTACTGTGGGGCCATTCTACATATTTTGCATTTTCACATAAAAGCTGCTAATTTGTCTTTTTAAGGCATTTAGAGGTTTAAATGAACTAAAAGCAGCGTCTAAACCTTCATCTGCAGTTGTGTCTCTTGGCGTAATAATTGCCTTTTAGATACATAATTTTTTTTTTATATTTTCACAAAAACAATTTAATACAAGAGATTGAAAGGAACAATCTATTCCAGCACCTCAAACCAGGTTGTTAAAGGCATAATTCTTTCAAAAACAGCGCTACTCCTTTCCACGGGGGGTGTCTCGTATTGCAGCTCAGCAATATTGAAGTGAATAGGGCTGCATTGCAATACCACACACAACCTGTGGACAGGTGTGGCGCTGTTTTTGGAAGACAGCAACAATGTTTTTTTTAATCATAGAAAACCTCTTTTATTTAAAGGGTGTAAACAAGGTACAACTGGGACTCTGCAGATAAATTTGTACAAAAATGCTAGAAGGCAAAAAATACCCTATTTCGCACTACTTGTCTATAGTATCTGGGAGAACCTTGAAAACCGTGAGAACCGTGAGAACCATGAGAACCGTGAGAACCATGAAAACTATGAGAACCATGAGATCCATGAGAACCATGAAAATCTATGAGAACCATGGAAACTGAGAACCATGAAAACTATGAGAACCATGAGAACCGTGAGATCCATGAGAGCCGTGAGAACCATGAAAACTATGAGAACCATGAAAACTATGAGAACCATGAAAACTGAGAACCATGAGAACCATGAGAACCATGAGATCCATGAAAACTATGAGAACCATGAAAACTATGAGAACCATGAAAACTATGAGAACCATGAGAACCATGAGAACCATGAGAACCGTGAGAACCATGAGATCCATGAGAACCGTGAGAACCTTGAGAACCGTGAGATCCATGAGAATCGTGAGAACCGTGACAACCTTGAGAACTATGAGAACCATGAAAACCGTGAGAACCATGAGAACCATGAGAACCGTGAGAACCATGAGAACCATGAGAACCATGAGAACTATGAGAACTATGAGAACCATGAGAACTATGAGAACTATGAGAACTATGAGAACCATGAGATCCATGAGAAGCAGGAGAACCGTGAGAACAACGAGATCCGTGAGAACCGTGAGAACCGTGAGAACCTTGAGAACCATGAGAACCGTGAGAACCGTGAGAACCGTGAGAACCATGAAAACTGTGAGAACCTTGAAAACCGTGAGAAACATGAGAACCTTGAGATCCATGAGAACCATGAGATCCATGAGAAGCGTGAGAACCGTGAGAACCACGAGATCCGTGAAAACCGTGACAACCTTGAGAACCATGAAAACTGTGAGAACCTTGAAAACCGTGAGAACCATGAGAACCTTGAGATCCATGAGAAACATGAGAACCTTGAGATCCATGAGAAGCATGAGAACGGTGAGAACCACGAGATCCGTGAGAACCTTGATATCCATGAGAACCGTGAGAACCGTGACACCCGTGGGCACTGATGTTGTTTTTTTAATTACTATTAAGAGATTCTGAGCTAATATCGCTTCTATAAGATAACTTCTATATTACACAGCCAAACGCTGAGCTTCTGTGCATTACGTTTTATAATTATTCCGTGGTTCTCATCGATACTATGGACAAGAAATGTGAAATAGGGTATTTTTTGCCTTGTGGCATTTTTATTCATCTACTTATATTCTACCCATCGCCTCCTGGACTATCTTTCTTGTTTTATATATTTAAATAAATTTGGGGCATATTTTGATGCTACCCTTTTCACTTTGTCTGACGTAAAGTACGCCAGCCTTTGTAAATGTTAGCCAATGTATTGACCTAAAGCTTTAAAAGATTAACTTGTGTTACAGCAAAAAAAAACAAAAAACAATTATTGAAGTGACCAGCAGAAAAGACAGCAGCACTCCAACACAATCAAATTGGTATGTAAATGGATGCCAGCAAGTATTCCAGATCCAAAGACTAAATCGATATCCAAAAAATGAAAAAAAATGTCGTTTTATTCAAGCCAACATAAAAAAAGTGCGACGTTTCAGTCCAACATTAGGACTTTTTTCAAGCATGATTGAAGTGACCAGGTGTAATCCACAGGGGAACCCAGCAGGAAGTGTCAAATCTCTCTGCAGCACCTCCGCAGGGGAAATTAAGCATTACACACTTTGCAATCAATGGGCTGTCTGTCTAATGTTCGGACGTATCAAGTCCTCCAGAGCAAGAAACACTCTTTGTAGCCTGTCTTCGTTCTGGTTAACTAATCGTGGTTACAAATGAGAGTTCCCCTTTATTAACTCAGAATGCCAAAATATAGTATTTCTATACTAGACAACATCTGAACAAAAAGTCACACGCAAACGTACCACTATTTTAATGGTTACAACAATGTCAGCGATATCAGAACTTAAAATGACAGGTCCGAAACCTTCAACTGCTCCGCCCCAGATTCCCATGACAACTCCAACATGTCCTATACTTATGAGTTACATTGTGTCACCATCCACATCAATAATACAAAACTACTCAGCACTCAATTTCTTGCACACTTTAATGATTTATTTTGCATCATCCACATCAATGTCCACATCCTAACAACCACTATTCAAGAAAATTAGTAAGTGAATATTGATGTGGATGGTACCTGACCCCGACCCTGTCCACCCCAAAAGCGAGAATCTGTCCAAAGAACTTGGCCCAATAATGAACTTGCCCTGGACGCACAGCATCCCCTTGACTAAATCCATTTCACTTAGGTCCATGGAAGGGTTTTCCAAACATCCCGGTGCTGCCTATTCTTTCAAACAGCACAAAAGAACAAAAATTGGTGCAAATTTCTAATGATAGACTTATCGCCTTACTTTGTCACCAGGTGTGTCTAAGAAGAGACATGGCAGCCTACACTCCCTTTTGCCAACATAAATAAGGGGACATCCATACATAAGGCGTTCGAGCTATGGACAGGTGTGGCAGTGGGTTTTACAGCACTGCAGATTCTGAGACAAAAGGGGGGAGGTGGTTACATGACTAGTGAGTTTTATAAGAAAAACCACATAGGACTTTACTGTCCCAGAATGCATACAGTGGGTGGCATTAAATGGGTTTTCCGGGAGAATAACATTTATTGCCTCTCTTAGGACTGGTCATCAATATCAGATTTATGGTGGTCCGACTCCCGGAACCACAGCGATCAGCCGATTGATCCCGGATGCATCACCAGTCATAGCGCCGCACGTTTGGTAGTGGCTGTGCTTGGTATTGCAGCATAGTGCCATTCACTTGCATGGGACCATTCTCCAGCAAGTGCTGCAGCTCCTGCAGTCTGGTGATTGGCAGGATTTCCCTGGAAGTGACCACCCAACAATATGATATAGATGGTCCATCCTAAGGATAGGCTATGAACATTTTAGTCCCCGAATACCCCTTTAACCACAATTTTAACATCCACTAAACTTTATACAGTGTCTAAATAAGTTCATTGGTCGTACCACCCCCCATCTATACAGAGCATAAGATCTGTCTGGACATATCAACAATATGATTCAATAAGTTACTTGTGAATTATCCTATTAGAAAAAGACCCCAGTGGCAAGTGATTGTCTCCAAAGTCGGCTCCAAATGGGGTTGTCTTCTGTTAGACCTTTAGGGTCCATTATTGTGTCAGAGCCTGGGCCCACCGAAGGATCCTCTGGTTCTTTTGTAGGCCAGTCTGACATGACTTGGACTCTTGTCTTTCTTGATGGGGCATCCTAGTTGCAGCTGTCTATGTTGGGGGTCATCATTACCTCTGACTGTGTGAAGAAGTAATTCTGGAGACACCCGCACAGTTATATTTCTGGCACAGTACGTCCTCCCTTATTGACACTGACCAGATTTTCATGTCTTTTTCTTTGTCTGTGAGGGTAATCGTTTATTTTCGGGACATAAGAAAATTATGGGCTGCTGCGGAAAAATTCTATAACTGTACATTCCGTCAACTACCCCTCTTGTGATAATTATTACCCAGTCCGGATTACAAAGAACACTTCTGTAATGATTATTGTAATTTTTTATTACTAATTGTATTGTGAAGACCCTGACAAGACACGTGCTCTGGAAAATAATACTTTAAAATTTCATTGTAACTCTGAGAGATCCTAAATGTTAGGAAAATGTGGCTTTGTACTAGGACTGCAGAGTGTGGACCTAACTAGGAAAATAATATTTCAGTTAAAAGAAAAATCGTCCTTAAGAATGTTTATACAAAATAAAAAAAAAGAATTCAGGGGAATTTATTAAAAAACAAATAAGTTCCTAGACAATTTATTTTTAAAATCATCAAATTATGGGCTTCAATGCTTTACAAAAAATTCTATGCTTTATAATACTTGCACGTATGTACAAGAATGTTACCACTAAAAAACTGCCCCAAGAATATAACTACTATAGTACTGCTCCTATATACAAGAATATAACTACTATAATACTGCCCCCTATATACAAGAATATATCTACTATAATGCTGCCCCCTATATACAAGAATATAACTACTATAATGCTGCCCCCTATATACAAGAATATAACTACTATAATACTGCCCCTATATACAAGAATATAACTACTGTAATACTGCTCCTATATACAAGAATATAACTACTATAATACTGCCCCTATATACAAGAATATAACTACTATAATACTGCCTCCTATATACAAGAATATAACTACTATAATACTGCCCCTATATACAGGAATATAACTACTATAATACTGCCCCTATATACAAGAATATAACTACTATAATACTGCCCCTATATACAAGAATATAACTACTATAATACTGCCCCTATATACAAGAATATAACTACTATAATACTGCCCCCTATATACAAGAATATAACTACTGTAATACTGCTCCTATATACAAGAATATAACTACTATAATACTGCCCCTATATACAAGAATATAACTACTATAATACTGCCTCCTATATACAAGAATATAACTACTATAATACTGCCCTCCATATACAAGAATATAACTACTATAATACTGCCCCCTATATACAAGAATATAACTACTATAATACTGCTCCTATATACAAGAATATAACTACTATAATGCTGCCCCCTATATACAAGAATATAACTACTATAATACTGCCCCTATATACAAGAATATAACTACTATAATACTGCTCCTATATACAAGAATATAACTACTATAATACTGCCCCTATATACAAGAATATAACTACTATAATACTGCCCCTATATATAAGAATATAACTACTATAATACTGCTTCTATATACAAGAATATAACTACCGTGTTTCCCCGATAGTAAGACACCCCCGATTGTAAGACGTATCGGGGGTTTCAGGGGGGTCGGCTAATATAAGCCGTACCCCGAAAGTAAGACATATTGCCGCCTCCTGCCCACTTCCGCGCCGCCCCCTCTCCATATGTCACCGCGCCGTCCCCTGCACTTGCTCCTGCTGCAACTGCCGGAATCGAAGCGCGCGCCGATTCCGGCAGTTTAACCCATTAAATACCGCTGTCAATAGCGACAGCGGCATTTAATGTGTTTGACAGAGGGGGGAGCTCCCTCTGTCACCCGATCGGCGCCCCCGCAAACAAATCGCGGGTCGCCGTCGGGTTTCCATGACAGCCGGGGGTCTAACAAAGACCCCCAGGTCTGCCTTCAGCATCTGCCTGTTAGGCGATGCCGGAGGCATGACCTAATAGGTTGCCTGTCAGTTTTACACTGACAGGCAATAATGCTTCGGTATACTAAGTATACCAAAGCATTATATATGCGATCGGCACATCGCATAGTGAAGTCCCCTGGTGGGACTAAAAAAAAAAAATGTAAAACAGTTAAATAAAGTTTGTGAAAAAAAAAAAAAAAAAAATTTGACAATTTTTTTACAATATAAGACATACCCCGAAAGTAAGACATAGTCGGGCTTTTGGGGATAAAAAGAAAGTAAGACACTGTCTTACTTTCGGGGAAACACGGTACTATTATACTGCCCCTATATACAAGAATATAACTACTATAATACTGCCTCCTATATACAAGAATATAACTACTATTATGCTGCTCCTATATACAAGAATATAACTACTATAATACTGCCCCTATATACAAGAATATAACTACTATAATACTGCCCCTATATACAAGAATATAACTACTATAATACTGCCCCTATATACAAGAATATAACTACTACAATACTGCTCCTATATACAAGAATATAACTACTATAATACAACCCCTATATACAAGAATATAACTGCTATAATACTGCCCCCTATATACAAGAATATAACTACTATAATACTGCTCCTATATACAGGAATATAACTACTATAATACTGCCCCCAATGTACAAGAATATAACTACTATAATACTGCCCCTATATACAGGAATATAACTACTATAATATTGCTCCCTATATCCAAGAATATAACTACTATAATACTGCCACTATATACAAGAATATAACTACTATAATACTGCCTCCTATATACAAGAATATAACTACTATAAAACTGCTCCTATATACAAGAATATAACTACTATAATACAGCCCCCTATATACAAGAATATAACTACTATAATACTGCTCCTATATACAAGAATATAACTACTATAATACTGCTCCTATATACAAGAATATAACTACTATAATACTGCCCCTATATACTAGAATATAACTACTATAATACTGCCCCTATATACAAGAATATAACTACTATAATACTGCTCCTATATACAAGAATATAACTACTATAATACTGCTCCCTATATACAAGAATATAACTACTATAATACTGCTCCTATATACAGGAATATAACTACTATAATACTGCACCCTATATACAAGAATATAACTACTATAATACTGCCCCCTATATACAAGAATATAACTACTATAATACTGCCCCCTATATACAAGAATATAACTACTATAATACTGCTCCCTATATACAAGAATATAACTACTATAATACTGCCCCCTATATACAAGAATATAACTACTATAACACTGCTCCTATATACAAGAATATAACTACTATAATACTGCTCCCTATATACAAGAATATAACTACTATAATACTGCCCCCTTTATACAAGAATATAACTACTATAATACTGCCTCCTATATACAAGAATATAACTACTATAATACTGCCCCTATATACAAGAAGCTGAGGTGCTGCTCTTTGGTGGTTTTTGCAGCTGAGGTGCTGCTCTCGGGTGGTTCTTGCAGTTGCGGTGCTGTTTTTGGGTGGTTCTTGCAGCTGAGGTGCTGCTCGTGGGTGATTTCCGCAGCTGAGGTGCTGCTCGTGGGTGGTTCTTGCAGCTGAGGTGCTGCTTATGGGTGGTTCTTACAGCTGATGTGCTGCTCGTGGGTGATTCTTGCAGCTGAGGTGCTGCTCATGGGTGGTTCTTACAGCTGAGGTGCTGCTCGTTGGTGGTTCTTGCAGCTGAGGTGCTGCTCATGGGTGGTTCTTGCAGCTAAGGTGCTGCTCGAGGGTGGAACTTCAGTGTTACTGTTTGTTTTTTATAAACATCAGAATAAACACAATTTGCCCATTAAATCTGAATATGGGAAGCGTGACCTTAAAGGGGGTGTCCACTTTGGACATTATTTCTCTGGTAGGACGGTCCCCTAAAGTTAAGCTGATCACATGATTTGTTGCTACTGGAACCACCATCAATCAGCTGAAATTTGTGGTGGAACCCAGCAACAAGTATTTTCAATATTTCTGCAATGCCGCTACAAGGGAAACCATTACACGATTACAATTGAAATCAATGGGCTGTTCATGAAATGCATCCACAAGCCGGGTCCTCCAGAGAGAACTGTTCTTTGTAGCCCATCTTTGCTCCTCTGGCTGATAGATAAGGGTCCTAAAAAGGGAAATCCCCCTTCTAAATATTTTTTTATATATATATATATATATATATATATATATATATATATATATAATATACAAACACCACAACATTCCAACTTTCCAGCTCCCCAAACACCACAGATGAAAAAAGAAAACCACGAAAACACTTTAGTATTTGTTCTAAAACCGACTTGAGCCTCATGCAAACGAACGTGTTTTTGCGGGCGCAATTCACCCGCAAATCTTCAGGTGCCGGACCGCAAAAAGATAGGACATATCATTATATGGGCTGCATTTGCGTTCCGGGCTCATTGAAATCAATGTATGCACGGTCTGTGATACGCGGGCAGCCCACGGATGACACTCCACGGCTGTCCGTGCCGCAATCACGGGCCGGGCACATGGCTATGGCCTTAATGTATTATATTTAGTACACTGCTTTGTGTTATCCTCCCAGCACATGGTTCTGCCATTTTTAAGATGTCAACTTGTAAACCTTGGAGCCTCTAAGAATTAAAAATTACATTTTTGAATTTCTTTTTTTAATGTTTTCGTTCCGGATGAGAAATTAGATTTGCAAACAATTCTCTAAATCAAACATTTTCTCGGAAAGATACAATAATATTTTAGAATTTCAGCCTATTTAAAAAAAAAAAAAAAAAAAATATATTGGTTACTAGTCTTCAACGTCTTCTATGACGGGCAGATTTCTCGAATTCCATTTCCTGACATTATTTGTCTCTTCTGCTATTGATTTTCTCTCAGGATGTTGTTCTGACCTACATCTCGTGGACGGCATGTGCTAAAATAAGTCTCGCAGTCTATAAAAAAAAAAAAGAAGAATTTGTTCTATTTTTGAATGAATCACCAGCGGATATTACGGCAAACGACGTAGTGATTGCCAACCAATGGGATTAGCCTAATATTGCGCTTGTAGTTTTTCCCAAAACTTTTCTAATTTTCAAGAATTATAAACTGGAAAGAACTTGAGTAAATTTGATAAGACTGATTTTCAGAGGCGTAACTTGAAGATCTAGGGCCCTAATGCAAAAACCTGTATTGGGACCCCCAACTATGACATGTCAGTGCTGGTGTCCTCTTATGGGGCGGAGATGCAATTGGGCCCCTATGAAACCAGGGTTCAGGTGCCACCTCAGCGCCCTCATAGTTACGCCCCGGCTGATGTCTGATAAACAAGGTCTGGGATCTGATTGGACCATGGTTTTTATTTCAGTGTTGGCAATTGGAAAGCTGCCGATACGTGGGAAAATTTACCAAAATAGAACAAATTTGTGTTAAAAGGGTTTCCCCGAGCTGTAACATTGATGGCTCGTCCTTAGGATAGGCTATCAATATTTGTTTTGGGGTTAGATACCTGTAAACCCCTTTTCATGGCACCATTTAATATATGATAAAGTGTACCGAGGAACTGAAAAAAATAATATTTGTGGTGTGAAATTTATGTTTTTTTTAAGTGTTTACCACTTTTATAAATAAAAAAATCTATTTGTTGAAAAAAAAAATTGTTTAGTGGGGCCATATTCTGAGAGCCACCATTGTTTTTATTTTTCCGTCACTTGAGCGGTGTGCAGGCTTATTTTTTGCGGGGCGAGCTGTCGTTTTTATTGGTATTATTTTGGAGTACGTGCAACTTTTTGATCAATTTTTATTCCATTTTTTGGGGGGAATTAAGGTTTAATTTTTTTCTTTTTTACGCCATTCACCAACAAGGTTAAATAACGCTATATTATAATAATTTGGACTTTTATGGACGCAGGAATAGCAGTTATGTTAACTTTTTTTTTTAACACTTCTTTAGGGAAAACATGGGAAAAGGGTGATTTTTGGAACATTTAATATATATATATTTGTACACTACTGAAAATTTTATTTAATTATTTCTTACTTGTTTCATTAGTCCCCCTAGGGATCGTTCGATTGCCGGTTCAATACGCTGCAATACTAATGTAATGCAATTTATTGTCATTTTTACAGGCTTCTGTTAAGCTCTGCCAGAGGCAGAATGATGGCAGACCTGGGGGCCTCCATTAGGCCTCTGGACTACCATGACAACCATCAGCACCACGCAATCGAGTCACGGGGGGACCGATGGGCTGTCAGAGCGGGCCGCCCCCCTCTTTCTAACAGTTTAGATGCCGCGATTGCAATCTAACGCGGCATCTAAAGGGTTAAACAGAGCGATCGCTGTTCCCGGCCGTTCGTGCAGACTGTCAGCTGTAATACACTGAGCCCGCTCCATACTTCAACCCCCACACCGGGACGTATTGGCATGTCCTAGTGGGTGTAGGGGTTAAGGGCTATGTACAGCTTTAAAAACTTTTTCGTAAAACAGTGCATAAGTGTGATTTTTTGCAACTTTGTAATTACTTTTTATTAAAAATTATTTCAACTTTTTGAGATACAGCTGCTTTGTATCCTGTATATAGAGCAGCTGTATCTAACGCTGAAACCTGTATGCGTCAGGTGAGCGGGACTGACAGGTTCAGTGAGAGCGGGTCCTGTGTGTCTCGGACACGCGGGATCCACCTGTTATCAATCACATCTAAGTTACGAACTAAGTTATGAACACGTCAGTCCCGCTTCAGGCTTCTGCGCTAGTTACAGCTGCTCTATTTACAGAATACAAAGTAGCTGTATCTCAAAAAGTAGAAATAATTTTTAATAAAAAGTAATTACAAAGTTGCAAAAAAATCACATTGACTGACATTTTTATTAAAAAACAAACAAACAAAAACCCCTGTTTTCATAGATATCCCTTTAAGCTCTGAACCTTCCTAAGCTCACGTTGAGACCAATGCAATAGTAATTAACATTGTATCTAATGGAGTGGTCAAGACAGGGTTAACAACTCAATGCAACTATGAACTTAAGGCTGAATTTGAAAGTTGCTCCAGAGCTTGAATAGTTTTGCGCAGAAGAATGACAGAAAAATGAAGTTTCCAGCCGGAATTCTAAGTCTCAGTTCACACGATGCGTAAATACTGCGGATTTTCTACAACGGAATAGGTTGCGGAAAATCCGCAGAAAATACAGCAGCAGCAAAGTGGCTGCAATAAAACAAATCTCCACGCGCTGCGTAAATATGGAGCGAAAGAACCGCTCAGATATTGACCTGCGGTGCGGAATTTTATTGCGCAGCATTTTAATTGTATTTGTGCAAACGCTGCTTATTTGTTGCACATCCTCCCCTCTGTCCTATAATATGCGATTCCGCCGCAAAAAACGCAACTCAGGAAAAAAAAACAAATCTTATACTCACCCAGAAGTCGGTGTTCCTTCCCCCAATCACAGGCTGCAGCGGCGGTCACATGGGATGAAACATCATCCCAGGAGGCCGGCCTGTATAACGCTTCATCCGTTGTGATCGCCGCTGCAGCCAATCACAGGCCAATCACAGGCTGCAGCGGCGGTCACATGGGATGAAACATCATCCCAGGAGGCCGGCCTGTATAACGCTTCATCCGTTGTGATCGCCGCTGCAGCCAATCACAGGCCAATCACAGGCTGCAGCGGCGGTCACATGGGATGAAACATCATCCCAGGAGGCCGGCCTATATCCCTTGTGACAGCCGCTGCAGCCAATCACAGGCCAATCACAGGCTGCAGCCAATCACAGGCCAATCACAGGCTGCAGCGGTCTCCTGGGATGGAACGGCTGTAAGTGCTGCCAAAGGTGCCTCTCCTAAATACGAACTTGAAGGGAGTGAATACTTTTGCATTCAGTTATTTTTGGGTTAATGGCTGTAATGAATGTAGATCTCTGAGATTAATTTTCACAAGGGGGTGAATACTTTTTTTATGGATACATTGCACCAAAAATGGACATGACTTCATAGTGCGCTGCATAGTTAATACATGTGAATTATTGCCCAGTACCAACTGCACGGCCATTAACTCCTTGTCTTCCAGCGTCCTCCTTTTCCGGAGGGGTTATAACGTTACGAGCCGTCGGCTTCTGAATTGTGGACGCGGCGGCGCTCCCCATCCCCCGGAATCTGGAATAATTATAGACAATCCCCAGCACAACCTGCAGCCTGTAATAAATAATAATGAGGAGGAACAGAGGACTGCGTGTACACAGCAACTCTGACAGGCTTAGATACACCGCTCAGCAGACAGTATCACACATGAGAGGCTTAGATACACCGCTCAGCAGACAGTATCACACATGATAGGATTAGATACACCGCTCAGCAGACAGTATCACACATGATAGGATTAGATACACAGCTCAGCAGACAGTATCACACATCGTAGGATTAGATACACAGCTCAGCAGACAGTATCACACATGATAGGATTAGATACACAGCTCAGCAGACAGTATCCCACATGATAGGATTAGATACACAGCTCAGCAGATAGTATCACACATGATAGGATTAGATACAGAGCTCAGCAGACAGTATCACACATGATAGGATTAGATACACAGCTCAGCAGACAGTATCACACATGAGAGGCTTAGATACACAGCTCAGCAGACAGTATCACACATGATAGGATGAGATACACAGCTCAGCAGCAGTATCACACATGATAGGCTTAGATACACCGCTCAGCAGACAGTATTACACATGACAGGCTTAGATACACAGCTCAGCAGACAGTATCACACATGATAGGATTAGATACACCGCTCAGCAGACAGTATCACACATGATAGGATTAGATACACAGCTCAGCAGACAGTATCACACATCGTAGGATTAGATACACAGCTCAGCAGACAGTATCACACATGATAGGATTAGATACACAGCTCAGCAGACAGTATCCCACATGATAGGATTAGATACACAGCTCAGCAGATAGTATCACACATGATAGGATTAGATACAGAGCTCAGCAGACAGTATCACACATGAGAGGCTTAGATACACAGCTCAGCAGACAGTATCACACATGATAGGATGAGATACACAGCTCAGCAGCAGTATCACACATGATAGGCTTAGATACACCGCTCAGCAGACAGTATTACACATGACAGGCTTAGATACACAGCTCAGCAGACAGTATCACACATGATAGGATTAGATACACAGCTCAGCAGACAGTATCACACATAATATGATTAGATACACAGCTCAGCAGACAGTATCACACATGAGAGGCTTAGATACACAGCTCAGCAGACAGTATCACACATGATAGGATTAGATACACAGCTCAGCAGACTGTATCACACATGATAGGATTAGATACACAGCTCAGCAGACAGTATCACACATAATATGATTAGATACACAGCTCAGCAGACAGTATTACACATGAGAGGCTTAGATACACCGCTCAGTAGACAGTATCACACATGGGTTCACACGGCCTCTTTTCAGACATAATGGAGGCGTTTTACGCCTCGAATTACGTCTGATAAAACGGCTCCAATACGTCGGCAAACATCTGCCCATTGCTTGCAATGGGCCTTACGATGTTCTGTGCAGACGAGCTGTCATTTTACGCGTCGCTGTCAAAATACGGCTCGTAAAATTACAGCCTCGTCAAAAGAAGTGCAGGACACTTATATACATTATATGCAGGACACTTATATACATTATATGCGGGACACTTATATACATTATATGCGGGACACTTATATACATTATATGCAGGTCACTTATATACATTATATGCGGGACACTTATATACATTATATGCAGGACACTTATATACATTATATGCAGGACACTTATATACATTATATGCAGGACACTTATATACATTATATGCGGGACACTTATATACATTATATGCAGGACACTTATATACATTATATGCAGGACACTTATATGCATTATATGCCGGACACTTATATACATTATGTGCGGGACACTTATATACATTATATGCGGGACACTTATATACATTATATGCAGGACACTTATATACATTATATGCGGGACACTTATATACATTATATGCAGGACACTTATATACATTATATGCAGGACGCTTATATACATTATATGCAGGACACTTATATACATTATATGCGGGACACGTATATACATTATATGCGGGACACTTATATACATTATATGCGGGACACTTATATACATTATATGCGGGACACTTCTATACATTATATGCGGGACACTTCTATACATTATATGCGGGACACTTATATACATTATATGCAGGACACTTATATACATTATATGCGGGACACTTATATACATTATATGCGGGACACTTATATACATTATATGCGGGACACTTATATACATTATATGCAGGACACTTATATACATTATATGCGGGACACTTATATACATTATATGCGGGACACTTATATACATTATATGCGGGACACTTATATACATTATATGCGGGACACTTATATACATTATATGCGGGACACTTATATACATTATATGCAGGACACTTATATACATTATATGCGGGACACTTATATACATTATATGCGGGACACTTCTATACATTATATGCAGGACACTTATATACATTATATGCTGGACACTTATATACATTATATGCAGGACACTTATATACATTATATGCAGGACACTTATATACATTATATGCGGGACACTTATATACATTATATGCGGGACACTTATATACATTATATGCAGGACACTTATATACATTATATGCAGGACACTTATATACATTATATGCGGGACACTTATATACATTATATGCGGGACACTTATATACATTATATGCAGGTCACTTATATACATTATATGCGGGACACTTATATACATTATATGCAGGACACTTATATACATTATATGCAGGACACTTATATACATTATATGCAGGACACTTATATACATTATATGCGGGACACTTATATACATTATATGCAGGACACTTATATACATTATATGCAGGACACTTATATGCATTATATGCCGGACACTTATATACATTATGTGCGGGACACTTATATACATTATATGCGGGACACTTATATACATTATATGCAGGACACTTATATACATTATATGCGGGACACTTATATACATTATATGCAGGACACTTATATACATTATATGCAGGACGCTTATATACATTATATGCAGGACACTTATATACATTATATGCGGGACACGTATATACATTATATGCGGGACACTTATATACATTATATGCGGGACACTTATATACATTATATGCGGGACACTTCTATACATTATATGCGGGACACTTCTATACATTATATGCGGGACACTTATATACATTATATGCAGGACACTTATATACATTATATGCGGGACACTTATATACATTATATGCGGGACACTTATATACATTATATGCGGGACACTTATATACATTATATGCAGGACACTTATATACATTATATGCGGGACACTTATATACATTATATGCGGGACACTTATATACATTATATGCGGGACACTTATATACATTATATGCGGGACACTTATATACATTATATGCGGGACACTTATATACATTATATGCAGGACACTTATATACATTATATGCGGGACACTTATATACATTATATGCGGGACACTTCTATACATTATATGCAGGACACTTATATACATTATATGCTGGACACTTATATACATTATATGCGGGACACTTATATACATTATATGCAGGACACTTCTATACATTATATGCAGGACACTTATATAAATTATATGCGGGACACTTATATACATTATATGCGGGACACTTATATACATTATTTGCGGGACACTTATATACATTATATGCGGGACACTTCTATACATTATATGCAGGACACATATACATTATATGCGGGACACATATACATTATATGCGGGACACTTATATACATTATATGCGGGACACTTATATACATTATATGCAGGACACTTATATACATTATATGCAGGACACTTATATACATTATATGCCGGACACTTATATACATTATATGCGGGACACTTATATACATTATATGCAGGACACTTATATACATTATATGCAGGACACTTATATACATTATATGCAGGACACTTATATACATTATATGCGGGACACTTATATACATTATATGCGGGACACTTATATACATTATATGCGGGACACTTATATACATTATATGCGGGACACTTATATACATTATATGCGGGACACTTATATACATTATATGCGGGACACTTATATACATTATATGCAGGACACTTATATACATTATATGCAGGACACTTATATACATTATATGCGGGACACTTATATACATTATATGCAGGACACTTATATACATTATATGCAGGACACTTATATACATTATATGCGGGACACTTATATACATTATATGCAGGACACTTATATACATTATATGCAGGACACTTATATACATTATATGCGGGACACTTATATACATTATATGCAGGACACTTATATACATTATATGCGGGACACTTATATACATTATATGCGGGACACTTATATACATTATATGCCGGACACTTATATACATTATATGCAGGACACTTATATACATTATATGCAGGACACTTATATACATTATATGCCGGACACTTATATACATTATATGCGGGACACTTATATACATTATATGCGGGACACTTATATACATTATATGCAGGACACTTATATACATTATATGCAGGACACTTATATACATTATATGCGGGACACTTATATACATTATATGCAGGACACTTATATACATTATATGCAGGACACTTATATACATTATATGCAGGACACTTATATACATTATATGCGGGACACTTATATACATTATATGCGGGACACTTATATACATTATATGCGGGACACTTCTATACATTATATGCAGGACACATATACATTATATGCGGGACACATATACATTATATGCGGGACACTTATATACATTATATGCGGGACACTTATATACATTATATGCAGGACACTTATATACATTATATGCAGGACACTTATATACATTATATGCCGGACACTTATATACATTATATGCGGGACACTTATATACATTATATGCAGGACACTTATATACATTATATGCAGGACACTTATATACATTATATGCGGGACACTTCTATACATTATATGCGGGACACTTATATACATTATATGCGGGACACTTATATACATTATATGGGGGACACTTATATACATTATACGCGGGACACTTATATACATTATGTGCGGGACACTTCTATACATTATATGCGGGACACTTATATACATTATATGCGGGACACTTATATACATTATATGGGGGACACTTATATACATTATACGCGGGACACTTATATACATTATGTGCGGGACACTTATATACATTATATGCGGGACACTTATATACATTATACGCGGGACACTTATATACATTATGTGCGGGACACTTATATACTTTATATGCGGGACACTTATATACATTATATGCAGGACACTTATATACATTATATGCAGGACACTTATATACATTATATGCGGGACACTTATATACATTATATGCAGGACACTTATATACATTATATGCAGGACACTTATATACATTATATGCGGGACACTTCTATACATTATATGCGGGACACTTATATACATTATATGCGGGACACTTATATACATTATATGCGGGACACTTATATACATTATATGCGGGACACTTATATACATTATACGCGGGACACTTATATACATTATATGGGGACACTTATATACATTATATGCGGGACACTTATATACATTATGTGCGGGACACTTATATACATTATATGCGGGACACTTATATACATTATACGCGGGACACTTATATACATTATGTGCGGGACACTTATATACTTTATATGCGGGACACTTATATACATTATATGCAGGACACTTATATACATTATATGCGGGACACTTATATACATTATATGCAGGACGCTTATATACATTATATGCGGGACACTTATATACATTATATGCGGGACACTTATATACATTATATGCGGGACACTTATATACATTATATGCAGTACACTTATATACATTATATGCAGGACACTTATATACATTATATGCAGGACACTTATATACATTATATGCGGGACACTTATATACATTATATGCAGTACACTTATATACATTATATGCAGGACACTTATATACATTATATGCAGGACACTTATATACATTATATGCGGGACACTTATATACATTATATGCGGGACACTTATATACATTATATGCGGGACGCTTATATACATTATATGCGGGACACTTATATACATTATATGCGGGACACTTATATACATTATATGCGGGACACTTATATACATTATATGCAGTACACTTATATATATTATATGCAGGACACTTATATACATTATATGCAGGACACTTATATACATTATATGCGGGACACTTCTATACATTATATGCGGGACACTTATATACATTATATGCAGGACACTTATATACATTATATGCAGGACACTTATATACATTATATGCGGGACACTTATATACATTATATGCGGGACACTTCTATACATTATATGCGGGACACTTATATACATTATATGCGGGACACTTATATACATTATATGCGGGACACTTCTATACATTATATGCGGGACACTTATATACATTATATGCGGGACACTTATATACATTATATGCGGGACACTTCTATACATTATATGCGGGACACTTCTATACATTATATGCGGGACACTTATATACATTATATGTGGGACACTTATATACATTATACGCGGGACACTTATATACATTATGTGCGGGACACTTATATACATTATATGCGGGACACTTATATACATTATATGCGGGACACTTCTATACATTATATGCGGGACACTTCTATACATTATATGCGGGACACTTATATACATTATATGCGGGACACTTCTATACATTATATGCGGGACACTTATATACATTATATGCGGGACACTTATATACATTATATGCGGGACACTTACATACATTATATGCGGGACACTTCTATACATTATATGCGGGACACTTCTATACATTATATGCGGGACACTTCTATACATTATATGCGGGACACTTATATACATTATATGTGGGACACTTATATACATTATACGCGGGACACTTATATACATTATGTGCGGGACACTTATATACATTATATGCGGGACACTTATATACATTATATGCGGGACACTTATATACATTATATGCGGGACACTTATATACATTATACGCGGGACACTTATATACATTATATGCGGGACACTTATATACATTATACGCGGGACACTTATATAAATTATGTGCAGGACACTTATATACATTATGTGCGGGACACTTATATACTTTATATGCGGGACACTTATATACATTATATGCAGGACACTTATATACATTATATGCAGGACGCTTATATACATTATATGCGGGACACTTATATACATTATATGCGGGACACTTATATACATTACATGCGGGACACTTCTATACATTATATGCGGGCCACTTATATACATTATATGCAGGACACTTATATACATTATATGCGGGACACTTATATACATTATATGCGGGACACTTATATACATTATATGCAGTACACTTATATACATTATATGCAGGACACTTATATACATTATATGCAGGACACTTATATACATTATATGCGGGACACTTATATACATTATATGCGGGACACTTATATACATTGTATGCAGGACACTTATATACATTATATGCGGGACACTTATATACATTATATGCGGGACACTTATATACATTATATGCGGGAAACTTATATACATTATATGCAGGACACTTATATACATTATATGCAGGACACTTCTTGGGACGTAATTGGAGCCGTTTTTCATTGACTTCAACGAAGAACAGATCCAAATTACGCCCGTAAAAGACGCCTCGCAAAATGCGAGTACGAGCAATTACGTCTGAAATTAAGGAGCTGTTTTCTGTATCACACATGATAGTCTTAGATACACCAGCTTAGCAGACAGTATTACACATGATAGGATTAGATACACAGCTCAGCAGACGGTATCACACATGATAGTCTTAGATACACCAGCTTAGCAGACAGTATTACACATGATAGGATTAGGTACACAGCTCAGCAGACAGTATCACACATGATAGGATTAGATACATGGCTCAGCAGAGAGTATCACACATGACAGGATTAGATACACAGTTCAGCAGACAGTATCACACATGATAGGATTAGATACACAGCTCAGCACAGTATCACTCATGATAGGATTAGATACACAGCTCAGCAGACAGTATCACACATGATAGGATTAGATACACAGCTCAACAGAAAGTATCACACATGATAGGATTAGATACAGCAGCTCAGCAGACTATCACACATGATAGGATTAGATACACAGCTCAGCAGACAGTATCACACATGATAGGATTAGATACACAGCTCAGCAGACAGTATCACACATGATAGGATTAGATACACAGCTCAGCAGACAGTATCACACATGATGGGATTAGATGCAGTGGCTCAGCAGACAGTATCACACATTATAAGATTAGATACACAGCTCAGCAGACAGTATCACACATGATAGGATTAGATACATTTGCTCAGCAGACAGTATCACACATGACAGGACTAGATAAAGGAACTCAGCAGACAGTATCACACATGATAGGATTAGATACAGAGGCTCAGCAGACAGTATCACACATGATAGGATTAGATACACAGCTCAGCAGACAGTATCACACATGATAGGATTAGATACACAGCTCATCAGACAGTATCACACATGAGAGGCTTAGATATACCACTCAGCAGACAGTATTACACATGATAGGATTAGATACAGCAGCTCAGCAGACAGTATCACACGTGATGAGATTAGATACACAGCTCATCAGACAGTATCACACATGATAGGCTTAGATACACAGCTCAGAAGATAGTATCACACATGATAGGATTAGATACAGTGGCTCAGCAGACAGTATCACACATGATCGGATTAGATACACAGCTCAGCAGACAGTATCACACATTATAAGATTAGATACAGAGCTCAGCAGACAGTATCAAACATGATAGGATTAGATACGGCAGCTCAGCAGACAGTATCACACATGATAGGATTAGATACGGCTGCTCAGCAGACAGTATCACACATGATAGGATTAGATACGGCAGCTCAGCAGACAGTATCACACATGATAGGATTAGATACACAGCTCAGCAGACAGTATCACACATGATAGGATTAGATACACAGCTCAGCAGACAGTATCACACATGATAGGATTAGATACATGGCTCAGCAGAGAGTATCACACATGGGAGGATTAGATACACAGCTCAGCAGACAGTATCACACATGATAGGATTAGATACACAGCTCAGCACAGTATCACTCATGATAGGATTAGATACAGCCGCTCAGAAGACAGTATCACACATGATAGGATTAGATACAGAGCTCAGCAGACAGTATCACACATGATAGGGTTAGGTACACAGCTCAGCAGACAGTATGACACATGATAAGATTAGATACAGCAGCTCAGCAGACAGTATCACACATGATTGGATTAGATACACAGCTCAGCAGACAGTATCACACATGATAGGATTAGATACATGGCTTAGCAGAGAGTATCACACATGGGAGGATTAGATACACAGCTCAGCAGACAGTATCACACATGATAGGATTAGATACACAGCTCAGCACAGTATCACTCATGATAGGATTAGATACAGCAGCTCAGAAGACAGTATCACACATGATAGGATTAGATACAGAGCTCAGCAGACAGTATCACACATGATAGGGTTAGGTACACAGCTCAGCAGACAGTATCACACATGATAGGATTAGATACACAGCTCAGCAGACAGTATCACACATGATAGGATTAGATACATAGCTCAGCAGACAGTATCACACATGATAGGATTAGATACATGGCTCAGCAGAGAGTATCACACATGATAGGATTAGATACATGGCTCAGCAGAGACTATCACACATGGGAGGATTAGATACACAGCTCAACAGTGCATGAAACCTCATCTGATCATTGATATCTTAAAATACTTTTTTTTATGCTGTGCAGCTTCACTATTGTAACTATATTCTGTAAATGATGTTGGGGCATTTTTTGCAAATGTTTCCCATTACAGCTAATCACAAAGAGAGACACATTTTTTTTCTTTGAAGCCACACCTCTAATTCCACCCAATCCCTGCACATACACACCCGATTCAGCCAACAAAGTATCATGCTCCCATAGTGCCTCCCACACAGTATAATGCCAAACAGCTGCCACCATACAGTATAATGCCCAAACAAATTCCCCTATACAGCACAATGCCCCCATAGCTGCCCCATACAGCATTATGCCCCATATAGTATAATGCCCACACAGACGCCACCATACATTATTATGCCCGCATAGCTGCCCCATACAGCTTAATGCCCCATACAACATAATGCCCCCTTAGCTGCCCTTATACAGAATAATGGCCCCAAAGCTGCCCCTAGTGCCAGTGCCCACATACAAAGTGCCTGTGTCCTTGTTGATAGTGCAACAGTGCCCATGTAGACAGTGTCCATGTTGATAATGCCACACCCCCTTGAAGATAGCACCACCCCCTGTAGGTAGCACCATTGGGACTCCCTCTATGAGCGGAATCCCCAGCCAGAGCATTGGCCGTGGATTCCGCTCCTAGAGGAAACCCCTGAAGTCACTGTCCATATATGGACAGTGACGTCAGTGTCCACTCCTTGAGTGGAATACCAGTTGCTGACTCTGGCCGGGGATTCCACTCCAGGAGGAGCCCCTGACGTCAATGTCCATATATGGACAGTGACCTCAGGGGTTTCCTCTAGGAGCAGAATCCTCTGCCTTTCCTTATATGAGAGTGACGTCAGGGGCTTCCCCGGGCACAGCGCTTAACGCAGTGGCATAGCTATAGGGGTCACAACACTCCCAGTTGCGACCGGGGCCTTAAGCCTGGGGGGCCTGTAGGGCCACCGTTGCCACACAGCGCTGACCACGCTGGTCACGCTTCTAACTGTATTTGCGTCCTCAGGACGCAGATACAGTTCAGTTCAATGCTGCCGCCTTGCTCCCTGTTATGGGGAGCATTAAACTGTGGAGGCATTCATGGGGACTTTCAGGCAAGGCAGCTGGGCATAGGCGTGCGCAGGGGTCTGGTGGTGTTGGGAAGGGGTAAGGGGGCCCAAGCTGAATTCTTGCACCAGGGCCCATGAGCCTTTAGCTACGCCCCTAGCTTAAAGTAGCACTGTGCCCGGGGAGTACTCGTCTCCCTCTGCTCCTCCGCTCTAAACTAATTCTGAAGAAGGGAGCGGATGGCTCCCTGCTTCACCATTGAATTCAACTGTATCTGCGTCCTGAGGACACAGATACAGTTGACAACGTGACATACCCCTGGCCGCCCTGGACAGCGGAACTCCTCCCAGAATCTGGGACTGCCCCGCTGAATCCGGGACAGTTGAAAGGTATGCTGTCATGTCGCCCGTGCTCATCCTGGTAAATTAATTCCTCGCTGCATCCACAGCTAAAACTGCCATCCTTTAATATGATAAATAAGTGAATTCATCTCTACAGTGAAGACTGAGCTGCGGAGTCAGGGAGCCGAGCAGCGAACTGATCACAACTTACACCAACTGATCGCCAAAGATCAGCGCAAATATCCTAATTGGATCCCTGTAAAGTGTTCTCAGGAGGAGGCAAAGCGGCAAAATAAACATTACAAACATTTCTCGTTGTCAGGACTAATTATCAGATATTTTAATTGGCTTCAATTACCGCAGTCAGAGTTTTTTATTTCATTATTTCTTTTTTTTTTACTTCGGCTCAAATTCATTAGTGATCCTCCAGAGATTTGTTGCGAGGCAAAATACTTTAATCACGTAATTAATAACATGAACTCGTTACCGAATACTTAAGATGTCGATTTTACAAATTTACTTATTTAGCAAAATTTTTAAAAAAATACAAGCCGATTGAGACGTAGATTTAGAGCAGGCTGCCGTCAACGGAGAGGATCCTAGGATTGGATAGGTCATTGATTGGGTGTGACTGGCGCTCTAAAGCCAATTTTTCAAAAATTTCATAGAAAAATTCACCTCAGTGATTATGTTCCCATAAAGAGGGCGACCGAACAAGTCAGAGTCATTAGCGCCTGGAATAGAGAACAAGGCAGAAGCGCAGGGATCTGGTGAAAAACTTGAGTTTGGACCCCCCCCCCCCCTGACCCCACCACCTACTACGAAACCAAATTCTCCCCTGTATACATCTGTGTATACATTATATAAGTAAGGGCTCATTCACAAAGATATATATTACGACTCTGTACAACATTGATTTACACAAAGCTATAATACAGTTTGGCTCCCATTGCACCCTACTGTACCTCCATATGCCCCTGGCTTCAGCGTCTGGTTGCCCTGCGACCCCTTTAGCTACACCACTGCGGCAGGGGTCAATGTTTCAGCAGGATAAAGACTATTTTCACCTCGACATGGCGGAACAGGGGTTGGGAGGAATCCGTTGACCCGATATGTGGGGATCCCAAAGGTGGAATCTATCGGACATTTGTAGCATGTTGTGTGAAAATGCCATAAATGTCTGAGATGGGAATATCCCTTTAAAGCCCTACATTTATGTGGAGTGCTAAACTCCATTACTTTTGTCTTTCCCTTTTATATGATTAAATATGAGAATATTACAAGTAACCATGGGCTTTGTCGATCATATGACAAGATAGAGCATTAGTCTTATTAGTTATATTCAGGACTTCTACTTCCATTTATATTTGACAGAAGTGACATCACTACTCTCCAAATACCGGTGGTGGAATGAGAGTGCCCTGTTCTGACATTACCCATGTTGCCTTGCCTGTGTGGTGATGTCACTGAATGGAAGACTTTCAACCAATCAACTGGCTACGTGTCATCTGCTCCACTGATTGTGCATGGGGTGGAAGGTGCTTGTTACGGGGTGTCTCACCAGAAAATGGGTTCCTTGTACCGTGATTAGTTTGGTGTTGGAGGTGCAGAGTCGAAGGAATCTCCCCATTCTTCACCCTACAATTTCCACAAGAGAAGAAACCAGGAGACAAGTCAGGGAACAATAAGGGTATGTGCACACGATAACGTCAATTACGGCTGAAACTACGGTGCTGTTTTCAGGAGAAAACAGCTCCTGCATTTCAGACGTAATTGCTCGTACTCGCGTTTTGCGAGGCGTCAATTACGGACGTAATTTGAAGCTGTTCTTCATTGGAATCAATGAAAAACGGCTCCAATTATGTCCCAAGAAATGTCCTGCACTTCTTTGACGAGGCAGTCATTTTACGCGCCGTCTTTTGACATCGACGCGTAAAATGACAGGTCGTCGGCACAGAACATCGTCAAACCCATTGAAATAAATGTGCAGATGTTTGCCGATGTATTGGAGCCGTCTTTTCAGGTGTAATTCGAGGCGTAAGACGCCTCGATTACGCCTGAAAATAGGTTGTGTGAACCCAGCCTCAGGCCGGCCACGTGCGCACGGCCCGTGATTACGGCACGGACGGCCACGGAGTGTCTTCCGCAGGCCATCCGCAATCACATCGGACCATGTGGGGGCCGCAATTGCGGAACCACAGAAAATCAGCACAAGTCATTTTACGGTCCACAATTCTGGTCCGGTCCCATTTTAATAAATGCACTTGTTCTGTCTGCACAGTCCATGACTACAGATGGCCCGCGGAAGACACCCCATGGCTGTCTGTGCCATAATCACGTGTCGTGCACGCGGTTACGGCCGTGTGCATGAGGCCTAAAATGGGACCGCAAAATGACTTGTTCTGATTTTCCGCGGTTCCGCAATTACGGCCCCCACACGGTCCGATGTGATTGCGGATGGCCTGCGCAATTCATCCGCATATTTGCGGATAAATTGTGGACGCAAAAACGCGTTCGTGTGCATGAGGCCCAACCAGGAGGACAAACAAACAAGTACCTGAAGATGGAACCAGAGGGAGTAAGACGTTGGTGAAATCCAGAGAATAAATGAAGGTTAAGATCAGGGATGCAGTAGTTGGTCCATAACAGAAACTCTCCTTAAATATGCCACAAGGCTGAACGTCAGCAGAGAGGGCGAATATCCATGGAAATCCGACGCGGCTGGTGAGCAGGCAGCTTCGAGTGGCGCAGAATCGGGAAGGAGTACCAGCAGCCTTACTTGTAGGACCCGCCACCTGTGAGACCTTTCGGCACCACCCGATTGCACGATCGCGCCATCCATTCTGAGAAGAACCAGTTGGGATGGCTGCAGGGATGTGTTATATTCTATATATATATATATATATATCATATATTTTCCAGTTCTTCAGCCGTTGCCTCACATGAAGGTACAACACATTTATGGCCACAGTGACTCAATATGTTTTGTTGTACAGTCGTCATTGTGATAAAGGTGTTTTCGTAGCTCCGGGGCTTACAGTTTATATACACTCCTAGTACAAAGAACGGATACGCTGCGGAGGGGAGAAGATGCTGCTCTCCTTCCCAAGGACCGTTTCGTTTTGACACCAAGATGTTTAATAGTATCTGCTATTCACCAGCTCCACAAAAGCCTGTGGTTATTCCTAATGATCGGCAGAGCACTTCGCATTTCCCTGTTGATATATAAAAACAAGTCGCTCCTTGTATGATTTGCCAGTGGGAAATTTACAGCTCTTTTGAGAATAAAATATAATGAAATCCGTAGCAGACCGCAAAGCGATGACTAAATCATTCACTTCAAGTAACACCCGCAAAATATTTCACTTTTTTTTTTTTTTTTTTTTTTTTATGCTCTAAATGTTCTGTTGTTTTCGTCTTACAAAGGGAATTCCACCTTAAATTGTACTCTGACATGTTACTAGAGAGCCGGGTTAGAAAATAACACGAGTAGGGAGGGGAGCCGGGACTGATTTCTAAAACCGAGGGAACACTGCCACGGCTGTGGGGTATGTGGACCCGCTAGGCCGCTCCGCCATAGCGAAGTAGCAGCTGGTCAAACAATAGTCATTGGAAGTCTCTAGGATAAGAGTACTTGGGTAGGAAGTGTGACAGACACGACACTTGGCATGATGACACTTGGCACAGATGACACTCGGCACAGATGACACTCGCCGTGGCAGATCACACGTGGCACAGAGGATGAACTTGACTCCAACGCTAAGGAACAAACACAATTACTGGATTCATGAAACAACTAAGGTATCATTTGCAATAATGAGCATGGGTAGACACAACAACGCTCAGGCAAGGAGAAAGAGGGCAGAGTCCTTATACAACGGAGAGAGGTGGGATTTGATAGGGAGCTTTTTGTAGGTGCGCGTGCTGGCCCTTTATGGCCTGGAGATTTGGACTTTGCCTATGTTTTCCCCTTTGGATTTGTTGCCTGGTATTTGTTGTCTGGCCTCCTGGTTGTGACCTCTGGACCATCTTCTGGTTGTGCCAATGCTCCGACACCACAGGAAAACCACATCAATATGCAACATCACCATTGAAACATTCCCCATTAAACAATTCATGAATTGCGCCTCAAACCATGCAGTATATCTACTAGAATGCGTACGTGGCCTCCAATACATAGATAGGACCATACAGCCCCTCAGGACAAGGGTCAATAAACACAGATCGAAGACGAACAACCACTTTCTCAAACATAGTGTATCAAGGCACCAACACCATCAACATGGTGGAGCCATTGTGGTAACCATTACTCCATTAGAACAGATACCCAATACCACTAACCATAGATTCTCCCGATAAAGAACAGGGAGGCTTATTGGATTTATAGGTATCATAGCTTGATCCCAGATGGATTGAGTGAGACAATTGAAAACACCAATAAGAATTGAAAAAAAAAAATCAAAAAAAAAAAAATCCCGTTTGTATCTTTACAAGTGGAACGGGTACCTTCCCCTAGAAAGTCTGTTAGGCCCATCATACTTTAGCATATGAGCTCTGCTACATACAATGCTCCCCCGTAAAGCAAGCACAAATGTTACCCAATACTGCACCCAGGAGAACATAACTATATGCAAACTTCAAAGTATCCTTTGGTATCCAAGGGATGGAGAATAATCTATTAATAAAAAGATCCTGTTTTAGCTCCAAATATATCCCTAGAAGCAAAGCCATTGAATTCATTAATTACAATAATTTTATAAACCATGGGATTCCGTTTTATGAGTAAAACTAAGAACGAATTTTATATGTTTCAGACGTGAAATATCCTTGTACGGAACACTGCATTTTTTTTAATGTATCGTTTTTTGCTCTTATTTATCTATACATATATTTTTGTATATCTCGTTTCATTTTAACCTTTAAAAAAGAAATACGTGATTTACCAGCGCGGAAATCACAAAAATATGTTCTAACAATTATAAGGAAAACGCTATCAACAGTCTCTCAAATGAACAGACTATAACAAGTATGTTTTTTATTTTTATTTTACATTTTTACTTTTATTTGTTCTTAATATCTGAGAACGAAATCTGGAATAATTCTATACATGAGAATACATTTACATGGGAAACCGATGCAAAATAAACCACCGCAGTCTTCGGACATTGCGAGCAGGTAGAATAAAGAGCTCAGCTAAAACATATGCTGTGTTATTCCCCCATCTACTTGTACAATTTATATGTGAAATACAACCGCCTTATACCGGACTTTCCCGTTTTTTTTTCCACTACAAATGAAAGCACGTTGCACGTCCAAACAGTGTTACAGACCTGACGAAGGGAACGGTCCGGTACAGAAACGCGTTGTCGTTCCAATAAAGAGTACCTTGGCAAAATGCATTAGAGAACCCGTTCTTTTTCTTCCGAGCCTGGCGCCGATACCGCATATTATACTGCACCTTTTACCCATCTCGTCATCACACATTTGTTTCCTGCAAGGAGGATTCATCCACCGAGGGACAGCAGTGGGTGGCAACCGGCCAAGATATTGTTCATTCTACAGATAGTCTCCGAGGAGTGCCGCTGTTCCCAAAAATATTTTTGTTCACATTTGTGCATCTTCTGGTTGTGTCATTTCCAGAACATGGCTACTCTGGAGAATTGGGAATCACACCGGAAAGTCTGGGGGTAAGAATGAAGACCAGGGAGATTCCTTAGACTTCGCACACCAGTTTTGCCACCATCAAACCGATGGCGGTAAAAAGATCGACTTCTCTGGTGAAAATCATAAAACCTTGGCTGAAGGAGAAAGGAGCGCTTTATAGAGAATAGCTGCCTCTTGCCTAAGGAATTGGTGGCTGTATCAGTTCATGGACCTCTAATGATTTATCTTCTGACATGTTTGAAGAAGAGTCAGTAAATAAATCAGTGGGGTCTGTCATGTAGCCTAGGACCCTCTCTAATTCCCAAAACCAAGAGTCTCATATAAATCTTCCAAGTTACGACTACTAAAACGGAAGGGGATGGAATATTTTAAGGAGCTTAGCTTCCCCTTCACCTTATGAATTGGTGGTTGTATCATCTCTTGGATCCCTAATGATTTTATCTCCTGACATATTCCAAGATATATGAGAAAATAAGATCAGTAAGGGCTTTATATACTGAGACCCAAGTTATGGTAATGTCCTACTAGAGCAGGAGGGACCGGGGTGCTTTACAGGGCACATCAAAGCATTTATTTAGGAATAGGAGGATGTTTTAGTTCATGGACCCCTAATGATGTTATTTTCAGACAAACTTGAAGACACCTGAGAAAATAACAGCTCCATAGTTTCAAGTTATGGAAACTTTCTAGCAGGAAAGGATATACATACAGCCCCTGAGACCCAAGTTGTAGAAACGTTCTACTAGAGCTAAAGGGGCTCCAGCGGCCCGTTCATCTTAGGAATTGGCAGGTGAATCAGTACATGGACTATTGATGTTATCTTTTGAGATGCTTGACGAAAGGTCAGCAAATACCATTGGTGGGGTGTTTGAGCCAGGAACCTTACTGATTTCCAGAACCAAGGGATTATACACAGTTGTAGCGTCCATGGCCCCGGGTTGTCGGGTTAACTCACCTCCCGACGCCCGCAGCCATGGATCCATGAGCGCTGGTCCCCATCTCCTTTCTAGGAGACATCCCAGCACTCACTACCGCTCCGGACTGCTGTGTCCCGTAGGGTGCACGCGCACGCTCGTGCCCGGCCTTAAAGGGCCAGCGAGCGCACAAAGGAAATCGTCATCATCATCAACTGCCATGATTTCCTAGTCTATAAGAAGGCCCCAGGCCTTCTGATCCTTGCCTGAGCATTGTTTTCCCAGTCTGTCTTGCAAATCGTCCCTTAGTGTTTCCCGTTCCAGTTGTTACCCGTGCCTTGTTACCTGTTCCTGTTTCCCGTGCTGTGCCTTTAGTATTGAGTCTGCCACATCCGGAGGATTCCGCCACGTCCTGTGTCATCTGCCAGGTCCGGACGAATTCGCCACGTCTGGTGCAACCTGCGGCACCTGTGTCATCCACCACATTTGGCGTTACCTGCTGATCCCTTCTCCAGCTGTGGTCACTATCTGGACTATCCAGGTACCCTTGTGTGGGACATTGTATTGCTGGGATTTCCTGTTGTTTGGCCAGCTGCCTCCCCGCTATGGAGGTACGGTCTAGTGGGTCCGCTAACGCGCTACGTGACAGTACGCTCAGGCCATGGACCCCGCTGGTTAACCTGAGACCTTGACGACACAAGCCATGCTGACCGAGATGGAGGATCTCCAGTCACGACAAGACCAACTCCTCCTGTCGGTGAACGCCATTACCCATCAGCTGCTTGCTCCAACCACAGTCGTCACCGCACCCATTCCTTCTGTTCCTCCTGCTACACTTCCTGTCTGTACCGGTGCCGATCACCTGTGCTTCCTGCCGCTACCTCCACGCTATGATGGAGATCCGAGGTCCTGCAGGGGATTTTTGAATCAATGCCTGATCAACTTCAGACTAAATGCCAGGTCCTTCTCTTCGGATGACGTCAGGATCGCCTTCATCATCTCTCTCCTTACTGGTAAAGCCCTGGCATGGGCTATTCCTCTGTGGGAACATCAGGGACCAGAGACCCGTGACTTGCAGTGCTTCTTACAGACCTTCCGCTCGATCTTTGAGGAACCTGGAAGAGTTTCTTCGGCTGCTGCATCCTTGCTGACCCTACACCAGGGAGACCTCTCCGTGGGCGAGTATGCCATCCAGTTCCGTATCCTGGCTGCTGAATTGACCTGGAACAACGAGGCTTTGGTGGCCACATTCTGGCAGGGACTGTCTTCAGGGATTAAGGAGGAGCTGGCTGCTCGCGATCTGCCATCTACCCTGGATGATCCTATCCTACTCGCCTCCCGGGTTGACATGAGGATCCGGGAGTGTTCCCAAGAGGTTCTCCGGGAGAGAGAACTTCCTAGGCTGGATTCTACTTTCCACCAATTCTCCTCAGTCATCCCACCAGAGGATCCTATGCAGAGTAACTATGTAAAATTGTCTACCCAGGAGAAACAACGCAGACGCACTTCTGGACTTTGTTTGTATTGCGGTCTCGGAGACCATATTGTGTGTCTGTGTCCCCAGAGGCCAGGCTAGGATTGGTTGGAGAGATAACACTAGGTGGAACGGTACCGAATAAAGCATTCTGTTCCAAATTGACTATTCCTGTGACCCTTGTATCCGGCGAGAGGACGCATCAAGTTTCCATCTATCTTGACTGGTGCTGCTGCAAACTTCATCCAGAAAGAGCTCTTGGATCATATTCAGTTGCCCACAGTCCCCTAGAGACGTCTTTGGCTGTTGCCTCAGTTAATAGACTGCCTCTGCCTGATCCCATCATTTCTAAAACCAAGCCGTTGAAGCTCCAGTTTGGAGTCCTTCATTTTGAACTGATTTCTTTCCTTGTTTTGCCCAAGGCCATCAATCCTGTTCTGCTGGGCCTGCCTTGGCTTCGACTACATGTCCCAGTCCTGGACTGGAATTCTGGAGAGGTTCTCCAATGGGGCTCCATGTGCCTTGGTCGTTGTCTGTTGCAGATCCATCCTGTCAAGCCTCCTCTGCCTCAGTCATTGGCGGGACTGCGTCCCCAGTTTGCAGATGTTTTCAGCAAAAGGGAGGCTGAGACGCTGCCTTCACATCGGACTTATGAATGCCCCATTGAACTAGTTCCTAATGCCTCTCTTGCCCGTGGTCGAGTATATCCTCTCTCCTTGCCAGAGTCTCTATCCATGTCGGCCTATATCAAGGAGAGTCTGGAGAGGGGTTTCATATGAAAGTCTTCTTCCCCGGCCGGGGCTGGATTCTTCTTCGTCAAAAAGAAGGACAGATCCCTTCGACCCTGCATTGACTACCGTGGTCTCAACCATATCACGGTCAAGAACAAATACCCGTTGCCACTTATATCTGAGCTGTTTGATCGCATACAAGGAGCCAACCTTTTTTCTAAGCTAGACCTACAGGGTATTATAATCTAGTCCGGATTCACCGGGGTGACGAATGGAAGGCGGTATTTAACACCCGGGATGGGCACTACAAATACCTGGTGATGCCCTTCAGACTGTGTAACGCTAGTATTTCAGGAGTTCGTTAATGATAACTTCCGAGATCTCCTCTATGTCTGTGTTGTTGTTTATCTGGATGATATTTAGATTTTCTCCCCAGATCCGACGACTCATCGGAGGCATGTCCGTCAGGTTCTACTACGATTAAGGGAGAATCATTTATACGCCAAGCTGGAGAAGTGCGTCTTTGATAGGAGTTCTCTGCCCTTCCTGGGCTACATCATCTCGGATGAGGGTCTCAAGATGGATCCTGAGAAAGTGAAAGCTGTCCTGGAGTGGCCACGTCCTCAAGGCTTAAGGGCCATACAGCGGTTCCTGGGATTCGCCAATTTCTACCGACAGTTTATAACAAACTTCTCATCTCTGACGGCTCCCAACTCTACCCTTACCAAGAAGGGTGTGAACGCCAAGGTGTGGACTCCAGAGGCAGAGTCCGCATTTATTAGCCTCAAGAGAGCCTTCACTTCAGCTTCGATCATCCAACATTCTGACGTATCTTGGCAGTTCTCACTGGAAGTGGACGCTTCCTCTGTTGGTGCAGGTGCACTTCTGTTCCAGAGGAGCTCCAAATGAAAGGCAGTAGTATGTGGCTACTACTCAAGACTTTTTTCTTCTGCTGAGTGCAATTACTCTATTGGAGATCGGGAGCTACTGGCCATCAAATTGGCTCTGGAAGAGTGGAGACATCTTCTAGAGAGTGCTGCTCACCCCATTCAGATCTTCACCGACCACAAGAACCTTTCCTACCTTCAGTCTGCTCAACGACTGAATCCCCGTCAAGCCAGGTGGTTGCTGTTCTACACCCGTTTCCAGTTTGTGCTCCACTACCGTCCCGCGGACAAGAATTTGAGGGCTGATGCCCTGTCCAGATCGTTTGAGAAGGAAGACACAGTGGAGTCCCTTCAGACTATCATAGACACATCCTGCATTGTCACTGCTAATTCTCTATAGGTTAGAGACATCCCTCCGGGGGACGACGACTTTTGTTCGACAGGAGAAGAATTCTCCGCTGGGGACACAGTACTAAACTGGCTGGGCACGCTGGTGTCTGTAAAACACGAGACCTGATTGCTCGTCACTTCTGGTGGCCCACGCTACCTAAGGATGTTCTAGACTTTGTCTTTTCTTGCACGGTGTGTGCCTCTAACAAAGTGACTCACTCCAAGCCTGCCGGCCTGCTTCAACCTCTGCCTGTACCCAATGCCCAATGGCAGCACATTGCGATGGACTTTGTCACAGACCTTCCCCCCTCAGCAGGATGTAACACCGTCTGGGTGGTGGTGGACCGGTTCTCTAAGATGGCACATTTTATCCCGTTGACCGGCCTACCTTCTGCTCCTCGACTGGCGAGTCTCTTCATTCTACACATCTTTTGCTTGCATGGCTTGCCTCTTCACATCGTGTGAGATCGGGCGGTTCAGTTTATTTCAAAGTTATGGAGAGCCCTTTGTAAACTCCTGGATGTGAGTTTGGACTTTTCCTCTGCCTATCACCCCCAGTCCAATGGGCAGGTTGAGGGGGATCAACCAGATCTTGGAGAATTATCTCCGCCACTTCATCTCTTCACAACACGATAACTGGGTACAGCTTCTTCCATAGGCCGAGTTCTCATACAACACCCACACAAGTGAGTCCACAACTTCCACTCCATTTCACATTGTGTACAGTCAACATCCTAGAGTCCCTCTTCCAGTTTCAACCACATCTCATGTACACGCTGCTGACTCTGCATATGGGGACTTTTTGCAAATCTGGCAACAGACCCGGTCCTCTATTTTACTGGCAGTCGATCGCATGAAGCGAAAAGCAAATACTAGAAGAGAGCCGCCTCAGTATCTTCCGGGTACCAAAGTCTGGCTATCTTCTCAGAACATGAGTTTGAAGGTTCCTTCATACAAGTTTGCTCCCAGGTTCCTTGGTCCTTTCAAAATTCTGCAACAAATAAACCGTCTCCTATAAGCTGCGGCTGCCTCCTACCCTCAGAATCCCCAACTCCTTCCATGTGTCCCTCCTGAAGCCAGTGGTCCTGAACCGCTACAGCAAGACTTCTAGTTCCACAGTTGTTCCAGGCGGTTCTTCTGATGTGTTCGAGGTGAGGGAGATCCTGGACTGCAAGTGGGTAGGAGGAAGGACTTTCTATTTGGTGGACTGGAGAGGGTTTGGTCCTGAAGAGAGGTCCTGGGAGCCAGAAGAGAACCTCAGTGCCCCTGCGCTTATTAAAAAATTATTCTCTCGCTCTGGCCCCAAGAAGAGGGTGCGTAAGAGGGGGATACTGTAGCATCCATGGCCACGGGCTGTCAGGTTTACTCACCTCCCGACGCCCACAGCCATGGATCCGTGAGCGCTGGTCCCCATCTTCTTCCTAGGAGACACCAGCGCTCACTTCCGCTCCAGGCCTGATGTGTCCCGTAGGGTGCACGCGCGCTCGAGCCAGGCCTTAAAGGGCCAGCGCGCACAAAGGAAAAAGTCCTCATCATCAACTGCCATTTCCTGGTCTATAAGAAGGCCCCAGGCCTTCTGATCCTTGCCTGAGCATTGTTAGTTTTCCTAGTCTGTCTTGCAAATGGTCCCTTAGTATTTCCCGTTCCAGTTGTTACCCGTGCCTTGTTACCTGTTCCTGTAACCCGTGCTGTGTTCTTGTTCCTGTGCCTATTAGTGTCGGAGTCGTGTCACGTCCTGTGTCATCTGCCACGTCTGGAGGAATCTGCCACGTCCTGTGTCATCTGCCACGTCCTGTGTCATCTGTCTCGTCCGGAGGAACTCGCCACGTCTGGCGCAACCTGCGGCACCTGTGTCATCCGCCACGTTTGGCATTACCTGCTGCGCCCTTCTCCATCTGTACCAGAGCTGCGGCCACTGTCTGGACTATGCAGGTAACCTTGCCCCTACGGCGTTACGGCCTAGTGGGTCCACTAACCCGCTACGTGACAACAGTGGAGTCCCATTATTATGAGCACCTCCTACTTTCCACGGCGGCAGCGCGTAGCCCATGAAGGAAGTGATGTGTGCAGTGGCAGATTAAGTAGACCATAGGCCCTGGGCTGTTACTCAAACTTGGCCCCCCCTTGCACACCGCCACCCTGCCGCTCCGTAACTATTGTTAACACTATCTTTTTGGGCAAGCATTAACAAATGGGTGTTACTATTCCCCTTGTCACAGGGCTGTGTCCCTACATACTGACAGTCTCACACTGTGCAGGGACACAACCTCCTGACAAGGGGAAGTGTCTATCAGTCCTGGACTGCAGAAAGACTTTGTGAAATACAAGGATTTCCTATAATAAACATGTCAGAAGAGGTAACAGATTCTCTATCAATTCAGTGACTCACCGGTGACGACGTCTCAGATTCAAGTAGTTTTTTTTCCTCTTTTCTTCTCCATCCGGTCCAGAGCACCTGACGACTTCTCCCGGCCATGACTCATTTCTGCAGAATCTGCCACTCAGATGTCTTCGGCTTCTCCCTTTTCCAACGTTTCCACAGCTATAAACGAAAATAAAATTATCATGGTGCCACATGCTGTGCCCCTAAATATAATAGCACCAAACACTGCGCGTCTGAATATAATAATACCATACACTGTAAAACACCACATACACACAGCCCCCTGTACATAGTGCCCAACACAGCCCCCTGTACATAGTGCCACACACAGCCCCTGTAGATATTACACACCCCCATAGATAGCGCCACACAGCCCCCTGTATATATCACACATCCCCTCTATAGCTTGCACCACACACATCCCCCCGTAGAGAGTGTTACACACAGCCCCTATACAGCCCTCCCTCTCTTGTAAATAGCGCCACAGAGCCTCACCTGTAAATAGCGCCACACACATACTGCTGTGGATAGCGCCACACAGCCCCCCTTGTATATAGTGTCACACAACGCTCTCCCCTTTGTATATAGTGCCACACAGCGCTCCCCTCCCCCTTATATAAAGGGTCACACAGCACTTCCCCCCCCTTGTATATAGGGCTACACAGCGCTTCCCCCATTGTATATAGTGCACACAGCACTCCCTCTTTGTATATAGTGCACACAGCGCTCCCCCTTTGTATATAGTGCACACACTGCTCCCCCTTTGTATATAGTGCACACAGCACTCCCCCCTTGTATATAGTGTCACACAGCACTCCCCCCCTCCTTGAATATATACACAGCGCTACCCCCAACTAAAAAAAATAAATATATTTTACTTACCTTGCCGCTACAGCTGGACGCATGTGAATCCTCCGGATTAGACGCATGCGCACACCGTCGTGATGCAGTACCTCATCACGCCGGCCTGCACAGGGAGTCTTCCCAGTGCCTTATAGGCTGCAGGCCTAACGTGGCCAGCAGCCTATAATATTCATTTGTATCTGAGTCCTGAGGACTCCGATACAAATGAATGTGGCTGCCGCTAGCACCAGGGCCCATGCGGTTCGGTCGACCATGGGCCCCACGGGAGCCTTGGACCCGGGCGACCGCCCGAACCGCCCTAATGATGATCTGCCACTTTGTGGTGGGCTTGGTGGGTATATAAGGGTGCGGTAGGCTGTCTGATAACATATCACTCGTTATTGTTATGGGTAACAGGGGCGATTTATCAGAGTTGTAGTAAGCGCTGATTATTGGCTTTTGGGCCAGGGTGTCGATATTTCTCGCACAGCGCAGTTTGTGAACTGTTCGCGTGCTGCTGTGGTGACAGTGTATCGTGAGTGGACAATTGGCACCATTTGGAATAACCGACGTGGAATCTGCTGAGCACCACGTGCCATTGATGTGAGAGGTGAACGTCGGCTAGGAAGGTGCGTGAGGGCCGAACGACACGCTACAGTGGAGCAGCCTACCGTGAAAATCAACCGGGGGCGACCAGGCGGGGGTCTAATACAACAGCTCAGCGAACCCGACTGCGTATGCGGCTCCTGAGCCGACGGATGGTCAACGCTCCTATGTAACAAAGGTGCAGAGGAAAAAAAGGCTTCAATTATCACGTCAGTATCGGAATTGGACCACCGATGATTGGTGAAGGGTCGTTTCCTCCAATGAGTCACGTTTTCTACTTCATGGAACGGATGGACGTTGGCGCGTCAGGCGAGAAACATCAGAGAACAAACACCCGGCAGCCATTGCTGTAAGGACACGAGCCGGTGGCGGCAGCGTTATGGTCTGGGGAATGTTTTCCTGGCATTCTCTGGGCCACTCATCCATGTGGAAGGCTCTGAAGTTATCTGGGTGTGAATCCCTCGTTGCAGATCACATCCCGCCCATACATGCTACATATCACGTCCCCCCCATACATGCTACAGATCACGTCCACCCCATACATGCTACAGATCACATCCCGCCCATACATGCTACATATCACGTCCCCCCCATACATGCTACAGATCACGTCCACCCCATACATGCTACAGATAACGTCCCCCCATACACGATGATTGTCTTCCCTGGGGCAGATGGAATCTTCCACCAAGACAATGCGACATATCACACGGCTAGAAATGTCCGACAGTGGTTGGCAGAGCACGACCAAGACCTCCAAGTACTTCCCTGGCCCCCGAATTCTCCAGACTTGAACCCAATTGAGCATCTGTAGAAACTCGATCGTCTTGTTGGCTCTATGGATCCTCCCCCCATGCTCCCTCCAGCAAATGTGGGATGCTCTGCAGTCAGCGAGGCGACAGATGCCGGAGACCACCGACCATCATTTTACTGAGTCACTGCCCGCCCGTCTACTGCTGTCATTGCTGCACACGGCGGTTACTCTGGATATTACCTGCTGCTCATAATAATGGGACTCCACTGTGTATAAAGCTGCCGAGTTTCAAGTTATGGAAACTTCGTACATAGAAAGGAGGGGCTGAGTGTTTTACAAAGCATAGCAGTCTCTTAGGAATTGGTGGGAATATCAGTACATTGATCCGTTATGACGTTATCATACTTCAAAAGGGCTGAGATAATAACATCAGTGGGGTCTGTAATCGAGGACCCTCACTCCAATGGCTTATGTCCGTATATATACAGTATATACACAACAATATTCACAAAAAATACGAGGCAGTACTTCCTTTTCAGTGAAAATTAGATACATTTATTCACCACCACATGCGACGTTTCAGCCCTACTCTATGGATTCCTAATGATGTTATCTTTGGACAAAATTGAAGACAGCTGAGAAAATACCATCATTGGGAGAACTGGGAGATATGTAGGACCCTCACTGATTCCAAAATCCAAGGAATTATGGCCTCATATTCATCTCCTGTGACCCAAGTTATAATCTTTCTGCTCCTTTTCTAAAAGACATCAGCTCCCTATGCACTGACTCTCAGATGATTTTGTGGTGGGCTTGTGCTTTTACACAGAAGCCAATCTGAAAATGCAGAGCTAAAGTGTAAAGTATAGAGGAGGGATAAAGCAGCAGCCTGAGCCACTTATGAGACAGGAGGTGGATTTAGGACTACACCAGACTCCAAACTTGAGGTAATCACTGATGGAGTCACGGATCGGAGATGTGTCCTAAAGGAGCCAAGAGGCCGACCCTGTAGAACGTTAATAGCAGGCGCACGACAGCACAGAAAATGACGGACGGACATGAAAATATGTTTTTCTGAAAGTTTCACACCAGCGCCTTATTTCTTTTTACTTGCAATACTTTAATAATTGGCTATAACAAGATTTTCTGTTAATGTTTCAAAGCCACAATTTAATACATGACCTGAGGAAACCATTTGTTACCATGGTGAAAGACTCAGGATCTTTGTTAAATCCTAGAAGTAAACATGCATTACAGCTCCAGACTCTGTGTCATATAGGGTCAGCCGTTCAGTCTTTGACAATAACTCGAAATTCCCCCCATGATGTGTTTATTTTCCAAGTTTAAAGTTTAGTTTCGCTGCTTTGACCCCACAATAATATCTCAGCATTGACCTAAAATACGAGGTGCATCCCAAAAATAATGAGAATTTTTTTTTACGCTCCCCACGAGGGCTGCACCATCCCCAGTTGAGCCCGAGCCTTTCGAAGCATCGGTACGTTACAAAAGTGCCCCCTTGTTTTTCCCTCTCGTTACGGATGAAAATTCAGAGGAGCATCGAGCAGCGTTACGCAATCAAATTTTGCATGAAAGTTGGAAAAACAGTTTCAGAAATCTTAGAGATGCCGAAGCCAGGGTACGGGGAAGCTGCTTGGCCATCAGCCCAAGTTTTCCGATGGCACAAGGCCTTCAAGGATGGAAGGGTCGTAGTTGAGGATGAACAGCGCTCAGGGCGACCTTCAACGGCAACAACCAATGAAAATGTGTCTGTTATCAAGGCCGCTCTGGATCCTCCACCATGACAAGGCGCCGAGTCACACATCATTGGCTGTGAGGGTGTTTTTGGCACATAAAAACATCCTTACCCTTCCTCATCCACCCTAAAGCCCTGACTTGGCACCGCGTGACATTTTATTTGCTCAAATGTTAAAGTCCTGGAGTACCCCTTTAATGGGGTTGTCCGGTTTTGAATTTCTCAGTTGTGTTGTGGGGTACATGGATTTACAAATGGTGCAAATTGCCCCAAATTTATCAAAATGGTTCATGTCATAATATATAGTGAGGAGTGGTAAACTGCATCACATGATCCTTTCCGGATCAGTTTATTGGCTGAAAGGCCCCTTCATTGTGCTAATTGGCGGGTTCTGGGAAGTTGGATTCCGCATAATGAGTCCTGGAGAAGACCGTTAAAGAGGTCGTCCCATGAAGGACATTTATTGTCTATACACAGGATAGGTGATAAAGGTCTGATCGCTGGGGATTCCACCACTGGGACCCCCACCGATCACTAGAACAGGGGTCCCGAGCCCCCGTTGCTCGTCACCGCAGTGAGGAGGAGCCTAAATAGGGTGTTGGTCATGCATGCACCCGACCACTCCAATCAAAGTCTATGGAGGTAACGGAACATGCAGGAATGAGATCAGTGATTGGTGGGGCCCCGGCAGTGGGACCCCCAGGAATCAGACATTTATCAAATATTATGTGCATAGGTAATAAATGTCCTTCAGGAGACAACCCTATTGATGTCCTTTTTTGGCTCTTCTGCTGACGGGACCAGTTACGTGCGCTGCCGTAGTCGTAGATTTAATCGCAATGATGGAGCAATAATCACAACCAAAGCGCATCCCACGCATTTCGATTCTAAAAATACAGATAACCCTGGACTATAGGACCGAAGCCGAACCCAAAGACCAATTACTGTAATTATCCTCTCCCACCCCCGTTTTCCGTTAGTCACTTCGCCCGCTATAACTATTTACAGCACGATATCGGGAACAGATTGCAGCTCAGCAAAGTAATTACAGCAAAAATAGTTCATAATTAGCATTTCACACAAAATAACTCATTCTGGGACTCTCTAGGTTTCCACACCTCAATGTGGACCATGGCGGTGGGTGGGGGGTAATGACATGTTGCCTGTTATACTATAATTAGTCATGAAAAAATAGAAGAGATGATTTAAATGTCCTGGCAGCGAGAAGAGTAGGACCGCGCCAAAGACGAGATTATTTACTAGGCAGTGATGAGAGGGTAGAACTCGTTCTGTTATTTTTACGTGTCGTGAGCATTTTAATTAGGAAGAGACGATGTATCTGGAACGAACGTATTATACACTCAACTGAACCTGAAACGGGGATCTGAGGCGAAGCCGTAATAAAGTCCTAACAGAATAAACATGTAGTAAAAGCAAGTGTGGAACTATAAAATGAGCTTCAGTTCCAACCAAATCTCACCAGAGCTCATGTTACCACATGCAGACCAAAATATTATAATAAAGGGTGTGTAAACTTTTGCAACAAATTTTGTATTTTCCCAATTCATATAAAAACGCTCAGAAATGAGCACTGCAGTTTTTTTTTCAGCCTCCCATTATTTCCAATAGGAGGCAGAAAAAATGAGAGGCAGAAACCGTTGGATTGTTTCCAATGGGAGGCGGAAACCGCGGCAAGAGAGGACATGGCGCTTTTTTCCCCACGATCTGTCAAAAACCGCACGGGGAAAAACACGGCTCCACTTCCCATTGAAATCAATAGGGGACGATTTCGGCCACTTTGGCGCAGATTCTGACACGGTTTTCACATAAAAATCAGTGCCAAAAAACGCTGTGTGAACTGACCCTTAGGCAAGTGAAAACAGCCCCTGATTTTCAGCCGTTTTTTAAGCAACTTGTGTTTTTGCGGCGTATTTTACAGCCGTTTTTGGAGCTGTTTTTCTATTGAGCCAATGAAAAACTGCTCCAAAAACAGCTCAGGAAGTGACATGCACTTTTTTTTTACGGGGCGTTTTTTTACACGCCGTTTTTTAAAAACATCCGCGTAATAAAACGCCCCATGGGAACCGAACGTCGTTTTTCCCATTGAAATCAATGGGCAGATGTTTGGAGGCGTTCAGCCCTTGTATTTTCAGCCGTTTTTCAGGGCGTTTACATCCCGAAAAACAGCCAAAAATATCTTGTGTGAACACACTCTGAGGGTATGTACACACGCAGTGTCTCAGCCTCGAAAAATGCCTGAAAAAACGGAAGCAGAACGCCTACAAACATCTGCCCATTGATTTCAATGGGAAATATGGCGTTCTGTTCCGACGGGGCGTCTTTTTTACGCCTCATTTTCAAATAACGGCGTGTAAAAAGACGCCCGCGAAAAAGAGGTGCATGTCACCTCTTGAGCCATTTTTGGAGCCGTTTTTCATTGACTCTATAGAAAAACAGCTCCAATACCGGCCGTAAAAACCGCTGCGGAAAACGCGAGTTGCTAAAAAAACTATTTTTAGGAAGTATTTAAGGATTTGGTGGCAATTATTGCTGCTAAAGGTGGAGGGGGCACTTACTTTTTTACTTTAAATATATTCAGCAATAATTAAAAACTGTTATGTGATCACTCCCTTGTAATGAAGGGAACAGTTAAAATGTCTTGGAGAGGTTTCTAATTTCCAGCCTCAAATTAATTGGAGAAATTAGGACTAATTTATGGACGTTTTTCAGATTGAATCTTGTCCGTGGCAGTAGCTTCCATCTGTCCTGCCCCCTCAGTCTCTGGCAAGTGGCTTCATTCACAGTGATTTGTACTTTTAGTGAATACATTTCCTGAAATGGTTTCAGGTCATATTAAATTTAATGAAATGTTTATTGTAATTGTCCAAGACAAATCTGCTGGTATTTGGCCCTTGATATTGTGTCAATATGTTGTTTGTAATTTTAATAAAGGAAGTACATTTGTACCCCAGTAAGCTCACATGTAGCACTCAATGCCAAGCAGCCTCTGCATAAGCAAATACAGTTTTAGGATGTTTAAAAAGAGTAAAAAAAACCTGCGATCTGAATATATAATATTGCTCCTCTTCAAGTCCATTGTTGTGCCTCATCTTGAATATGGGGTGCAGTTTTGGGTTCCACATTGTAGATAACACAGAGGAGGGGGGGGGGCGCAAAATCATGCAAGTAGAATAGTTGGTTTTTATAATGAAAGACTGTAAAAAAATCCCTTTAGCTTAGAAAAATACACCGACCGGAGACCGCGCGTCTGCTGACCCGAACTAACAGAACCATAGGCACCTGTCATGATCACAGGGTATGTGGACCCACAAGGCCGCTCCGCTGGCCTAGTCACAGTCTTTGCATGAGTCTATAGCAGTTCGTAACACAAGGGAACCTGAAATAGTCCAGACAGTGGCCGAGGCTTCACCGCGGATGGAGGTGGGTGCAGCAGGCTGCGCCACACGTGGTGGATAAGACTGGACGTGGCAAATGACACTGGTGCAGTACGACACGACTCCAACACTAACAGGCTCAGGAACAAGGACACAGCACGGGATATAGGATACAGGTAGCAGGGCACGGGTAACAACAGGAACGGGATAACATTAAGGGACCATTTGCAGGACTGACATGGGAATAACTAACAATGCTCAGGCAATGAGTTAAAGGGCAGAGCCCTTTTTATAGTCCAGGGTGATCATGGGCTAATTACAGATTTGACATATGTGTGTGTACTGGCCCTTTAAGGCCGGGTGCGAGCGTGTGCTACGGGACACAGCGGACCGGAGCAGAAGTGAGTGCTGGCGTCTCCTGGGAAGGAGATGTGAGCCAGCGCTCTCAGATCCTTGGCTGCGGCCGCCAGGGGGTAAATAATCCCGACGGTCTGCGGCCATGGACGCTACAGGACCTATGGAAAAAGTAGAAAAATTCGAGGCACTCACCCATTACGGCAATAAAATCTTCTTTATTTCAAGATCTTGGTCGTCTACCTAGGGACCTATAACAGTCGTGAAACGGGCCTTACTGTGGGTGAAGTCGCTCGGTCTTTATGGGCAGGCGTCTGTTTTCAGTCTTCATTACCCGAGGGTCAACCGTACCTCTTACCTCTTTCGAAGGATGATCTTAAGCCGTAGCACGATAGAACCAAGCCAATTTGTACAATAATACAAGTGAATTTCTAGACAGATAATCGCAAATGAATAATCAATGTCATGCCAAAAAGAATTATTATGTGCCCCCTCAGTCTGCACTTGTCAGCTGGCCGGGCGTCTTGCACATTCTTAGTTTGTTTTTCAGTAAAACGCGTGGCACTTAAAAGGGTATGTACAACTTTGCCAACAATCTTTTTATTCTGCCATTTTTGTAGAGACCTTTTATGTAGAACTAGGTGTCTCCATGGTAAGTGACTACTTTTGGTTTAAAAAATTGCCATATCCATTCAAGGCGCGCTATCTAATATATAATGTTGGCCCTGAGAGGGCGGTGAATGACATCGGGATTCTAAAAACACCAGAGCTCCCTGTGTCACGCACTTCCACCTCTCAGGCCCTGCACTCGGCATAACACGGTACATTGGTTTTGCTCAGAGTAGGGGTGTAGATCTAGGGGGTGCAGAGGTAACAAAGGCCCCTCTGCCATCTAAGAAGACGCCAGCATTGTAGACGGCATATGGTAGGTGCGGGCCCATTGCAGATTTTGCATTGGTGTCTGGGAGCTTCATGTTACGCCGCTGACCAGAGTGTTCCTTTAAAGTATTTGGCAACCACTTACCCCTCTCACCATTATAGACATTAACCCTTAACCGCCGTGCGCCAAATATATATATATGGCGCAGGGCAGGAAGTCTTTAATGCTTGCACCCTTGTCATCAGCTGTAGGTCTCAGCTCTAACAGACACCTCCGATCCCGGGGTGTTTGAGTTTGAAAGAGGAAGGAGGTTCCCTCTGTCAGTCCATCGGTGCCCCCCCATGATGCGATCGTGGGGTGCCAATGGGTTGCCATGGCAGCAGGAGGCCTAACAAAGAATCCCTTGTCTGCCATGGATGTGAGCCTTTAAATAGAAAAAAATACAAATTAAATTAAAAAAAACTGATACAATTCTGCTTTTTTTTTTTTACAAGAAAAATGCTTTATTATGGAAAAAAAAGAATTAAAAACCATAAAAAATTGATATCCCCATAATTGTAAAAAAAAAATAAAAAAAGTAAAATGGTACCAATGAAAACCATAGGTCGTGGCACAAAAAAACAAGCAGTCACACAGCTCCTTCAACGGAAAAAATATATATGTTAAGGATCTTAAGTTTTCTTACTCTGTAAGAGTAGTAAAACATAAAAAAAAGACACATTTGGTATCACTGTGATCATACGGACCCGCAGAATAAAGCTAACACGTCATTTGCACCCCAATATAAACACCGCAAAAATAAAGCCCAAAAAAAACGATGGAAAAACTTGCTTTCTTTTTATCCCCCCCAAAAAAAAATTATAAGAAAAGTTACAGAACACATAAAATGGCACCATTAGGAAATACAACTCATCCCACAAAAAAAACAAATCCACATATGTCGAAGGAAAAATTAAAAAGGTATGGCAATGCAAAAACGAAACAAATCACCATGTCCTTGTAGCGTCCATGGCCATGGGCCGTCGGGTTTACTCACCTCCCGACGCCCGCAGCCATGTATCCGTGAGCGCTGGTCCCCATCTCCTTCCTAGGAGACGCCAGCGCTCACTTCCGCTCCGGTCTGCTGTGTCCCGTAGGGTGCGTCCGCACGCTCGTGCCCGGCCTTAAAGGGCCAGCGCATGCACAAAGGAAATCGTCATCATCATCAACTGCCATGATTTCCTGGTCTATAAGAAGGTCCCAGGCCTTCTGATCCTTGCCTGAGCGTTGTTAGTGTATCCCAAGTCTGTCTTGCAAATGGTCCCTTATTGTTTCCCGTTCCAGTTGTTACCCGTGCCCTGTTACCTGTTCCTGTATCCCGTATTGTTTTTGTTCCTGTGCCTACCAGTGTTGGAGTCGTGTCTACTGCTACTGCTGTCGTTTGCCATGTCCAGTGTCTTCTGCCATGTCCAGTGTCTTCTACCACGTCCAGTGTCTTCTGCCACATCGGATACTGCCCGCCATGTCTGGCGCTACCTGCTGCACCGGCCTCCATCCGTGTGGAGCCACAGCCAATGTCTGGACTAGTTCAGGTACCTAAGCGTTACTATCTACTATTGACTTTCATATAGACTGTGACCTGGTCAGCTGCCTCTCCGCTACGGCGGAGCGGCCTAGTTGGTCCACATACCCTGTGACCGTGACAGTCCTTAAGGGGTTAATATATTTATCTACGTTCGACCAACCAAAGATTCATCGTTAAAAGGAAAGTCATCGCGTTTGTTGGCTGTAAGATGTTTTGGCCAACAACTTTCTCTTTTTTTCTATGGCCATCTTAGAGGGTTGTGGATGCAGAAAGCACCGGCCCTCAAACCTGGAACAAGGAGAAATCCCTTTCATGTAATGTGTATGGGAATTACTATCCTTCCCACACTAAGTGATCAGCTTTTACTTTTACCAGTATTTCACACTAAGTCTCTGCAGTAGTTATGTGAGTCTCTGTGCCTAATCTGTAAATGAAGCAGCTTCTCCCCCTCTCTCAGCAGGAAGTCCCAGCACAATCTCAAGCATCAATTACCGAGTATATTATGTAAAGCCAATCGCTTCCTATAGCCAAATCCTTATTTCTCTGAAGCTGATGAAAGATCCTCAGTGCTAATCATTACCTCCCACACTATGCAAGGTTCAGGAACAGTATGCCGTCAGCCAAACGTCTCTGCTCAGAAAGCAATTGTGGATTTGATTGACAGGATGCAAAACTTTTTAAGAAATGAAGAATATTTTTATATTGGTGGCAGCACTAATGTCAAGTTTTCATTTACCATCCTTTAGGATTACACATAGAGCAAACCCTGTAAGGTGCAAGACATGATAACAATAGTAATAGGGGATCGCCACTATGGACGATCCCTTTTTATTTGAAGGGTCCCCCAATTAAGCTTATCACAGGGTAGCCCACCACTGGGACTCCAGTTTTCAGCTGCAAGCTTTGAAGATACCCGGCTGCATGTGGTCAATATCCCCCATAGGAGAAATAAAGCGTTACATGGTTCCCATCAAGATCAATGGAGGGAATTTATTAAAGGGTAACTAAACTTTCAGAAAACTTCTCAGATGTCATAGTGAGATGTCAGAAGTTATGATCGGTGGGGGTCCGAGCACTGAGACCCCCACCAATCACTAAATCAAAAGCGGCAGAAGAGCTCAGGTGAGCCTTTTCTTGGAAAGCCGAGCAGCTGGTCTATGGGTTCATAGACTTTCTATTGAGCCGGTACACGCTTCGTTTTAGCAATCGGTGGGGGTCTCAGTGCTCCGACCCCACCAATCAGAAGTTTTTTGAAAGTTTAGTTACCCTTTAGAACTGGCATTTCATAGGCCAGTCTTACACATTTCGGCCTCATCATAAATGTGTTCCATTCTTCAGTCGGGCCGTGCGCCACAATTGTGGCACAAAGACCACAGCTATGCACCATCCATTGCCCCTCCCCCATATAATTAAAAAAATCACATACTCACCTCAGCACTCCTCTTCTCTCCTCCGGCTCCATCATCCTTCTAGCGCTACTCGTACAAGGTCCTGACACCGAGCAGAGTCACGGCCTTCAATGTCATCAGTGCTGTGTCACATACAACCTCCTGACGCTGCCCGGCATCATTGCGATGTATGAGCTGCGCTAGAGAGATGAGGGACCCGGAGGGGAGAAGAGGAGCGGAGAAGATAGTATCATTTTCTTTAAATTATTTTTTTTATTATTTGGACTGTCCAATGGGGAGTCGAAGGGGTTGTCAAATCAGATAGGGGCAGGGTGGGGGCCCAGCTACGCCCCATAGAGTAAAATCTACGTCCTATTTAATCTTGGGGTCTGTAGTTTTGTGAAAATCATGATTAGAATAGCAGAAGTGCCACAGCCGCCTTCTAGTCTCTGGCATTGCGTTATAGAGATATTGTTCCCCAAAATACCTCAGTAATGCAGCATACGATGTGAGACATAGGTGGGGGCAGAGAATTTAAAGCTGAACTTTTTGCACCCGGACCCATGACCCTTGAGCTACATGTCTGACCAGCGTGCAGCTGAGGTGCCAGACCCTTATTTCACAAATTAACCTTAGTCTGTTTCAAGAGGGAGAATTTTGAGAGCAGCTTTGGATGTGACTAGAGTACAAAATAAAATCAGCATGACATAAGTGAAGCGAAGGATTTGCAGAATGTATTGTAGACAGTGGCTGTATTCTGGCGCTCGGCTTGGAATTTGACGCTGCTTTTTATTACATAACAGCGGAAGTTTTTCTGACGTTGTTTCCGTAAAAGCTACAAATGAGCCGCAGATGACCTTCTATTTTTCTCGAAATTGTATTTTTCTATTATTTTTTTAAACTTTTTTTTTAACTACTTTTAAAGTTGTCAAACTCTGGAACAATCGTAGCCGTTCTGTCGGATAATTATATAGAGATGACTTTCGGTTCATGTCTTCTCTGTAGCTGAAACTCGTTCTCGCTCTCGCAACATTTCCTCCGTCATTATAATCCCGGTTCCTTCTTATTATTAGTTCAGTAAATAATCTATAACTGGCATCGGAGCGCGGCGCTTGGAACACTGTCTCGCCCACTTCCCCCTACATGGGGCTGGTATTGTCCTGTGTGCAGCTGCACTTAGAAAAAGCCAAATATATTCAACCCGACTGATCGGCTGCCGTTCCTGCTCATTTCTATAGGAAAGTCGACCTTTGGGTTTGGAATTTTTCCACTTTTAGGGGACCGGTCACCCCTCCAGACATGTCAATTTAAGTAAATACTTGTATTCCCCATAAAACTACAATTCTGGATCATCTTTTCTTCTATTTCTGTGCTGTGCCGTTCCTCTGTTATTCCTACCGGAAATTTTTGAGGGGCGTGTCCCTGCACAGTCTCACTCTGTCAGCTCTGATTGGTCATTGGCAGTCTGTTTTGGGACACACCCCCAACTGGTAACACCCAGTTGTCAAATTATTCATAAATTTGTCGCAGTCCAGTGTGAACAATCCCTTGAAGGGAAAATAACGGTGGCGAATGGGCGGTAACGAGGAGCCGGGGCTGGAGTTGGGCTCTGTTCACATTACATTTGAGTCTTCTGTTGCAAGTATACAGCACTTCAGGAGGTTTTCCCGACACATAACTGCAACAGGAGGCTGCAAGTAAGTGACTGTACAGGAATAAATCGCCAATCGGCTTCCATGTTAATATAAACGTATTATCGTATACCGTACAGTATACTTTTTTTGCAGGATGTCTCTGTAGAGAATAGTGTAGAACATAATAGGAATTTTTTTTTTCTCTTGGAATTCTTTTTAGACTTTATTGAACTTGTTTTTTTTTTACTTTTTCTTTTTAGTTCCTGTATAGGGCTTGAACATCGGATCTCCCGATCGCTTCCATGATACATTGATATACTTATGTCTTGCAGTAAATGATACCTGTCAGTGTTACACTGGCAGGCTGCCTAATAGGACCTGGGATCTTGTACATGGCAGATCTGGGCGCCCTCTGCTGCTGCAACCCTTCGGCACCTGCGATCACATTCCAGGATTGCCAATTGATTTACAGAAGGAGTGTCCTCCCTATTGACCATTGCTTCTCAGGGGTTAAAAGGCTGAAATCAGAGTAATCTCCGGTCACGTTCGTTGCAGCAGGATATCAGCTATGGGGTATAACACAGCCGACACCCACAAGTGATGGCGCGGGCACATCACCCCATCTCTTGTTCTTATTAAACGCTTGACAGAAACAGTAATTTAAGAGACTTTCCGGTTACTGAAACCCTCATCCTAGTCCTGCTCACACAGCTTCTTAGAAGAGAGCACTCTGACACATGAGCCCTGCATCTGTGTGAGCAGGACTAGCTCTGGACAGGTTTTATAATACTGAAAAAATTATTCCATTCACTGATAGCAATCAGAGATCTTGGAAAGCGTGCAGCATTGTTGCAATTGGGCGTAGTTTGAAATAGATCTGGATTATCTTAATATTCAGTGCTGTTAGTGGCAGGGGAGGGGCTGTGACAACTATTCATTGTAAACAGACACTATGAACAAATGGAATAGCAGAGTGATCCCGGGAGATCTCCAGAACTAGTGATCATCAACAATAACAGCGTAATATAAGAACGATGCATTGTGGGAGGAATGACAAATATTTAAAAAAATCCTAAAACAATAGGAAAAAACGATTCATAATTACTATGATAATTAATCTATAGGTAACTGTTAGGGATCTGCCAGGTACTACGTCTAGGTATACTCCTGGGATTAATCAATCCACACCTGAGGCCAGACCTGTTAGACTGACACCGTCTCCCACCAACCAGGGTGGCAGGCTCAGGAGTGGGAGAGCCTATCGCGGCCTGGTCAGTCGGAGTTAGCTCCGCCCCCTGTCCTTTATTACCTGCCGTGTTCTCTTCCTCAGTGCTTGTAATTCTTCTGGATTCCTGGCCCCACTGCTGCTTGCTCCAGCCTGCTTCTGCCATGCTTCTGCCTTGCTGCAGTTCCGTTTATCCTGCTTCGCTTTGCCCCTGGCTTGCTTCCTTCTCCGTGCTCACGTTGGTATACTCCACTTCATCCTGGTCCTTAATACTCATTCACCGCTCCGTTTCCTCGCGGCGTTCCGTGGGTAACTGCCCCTTCCCTTGCGTGTTCCCTGTTTGTTCTCCCGTGCACTTAGACAGCGTAGGGACCGCCGCCCAGTTGTACCCCGTCGCCTAGGGCGGGTCGTTGCAAGTAGGCAGGGACAGGGCAGTGGGTAGATTAGGGCTCACTTTCCCTTCACATCCTTCCTGCCATTACATAATTACAAGCCCATACCTAGTCTACCATTTCTCCTACGCTGACGCTATCATGGACCCCCTTGAGACCCTGACCCAGCAGATGCAGGGCCTCTCCCTACAGGTCCAGGCCCTGGCCCAGAGGGTCAACCAGGGTGACGCTGCCTTGGTAGTACCCCTCACCTCACCTCTAGAACCCGACCTCAAGTTACCTGACCGGTTCTCAGGGGACCGTAAGACGTTTCTCTCCTTTCGGGAGAGTTGCAGACTGTATTTCCGCCTAAAACCCCACTCCTCAGGTTCCGAGAACCAGCGGGTGGGTATCATCATATCCCGACTCCAGGAAGGGCCCCAAGAGTGGGCCTTCTCCTTGGCTCCTGACGCCCCTGAACTTTCCTCTGTTGATCGTTTTTTCTCTGCACTCGGACTCATTTACGACGAGACTGACAGGACTGTTTTAGCCGAGAGTCAGCTGGTGACCTTACGTCAGGGTAGGAGACCGGTTGAGGAGTACTGTTCTGATTTTAGAAAGTGGTGCGTAGCTTCTCGGTGGAACGATCCGGCCCTAAACTGCCAGTTTAGGTTAGGATTATCTGACGCCCTGAAGGATCTGCTGGTTAGCTACCCCTCTTCTGACTCCCTTGACCAGGTTATGGCCCTAGCAGTACGACTTGACCGACGTCTCAGGGAACGTCAGCTTGAACGCTTCAATGTGCTCCCCTCTGACTTTTCTGCGATCCCCCCGAGGTCCCGTCTCCTCGCCCCTCCACGGAGGACTCGGAGGTACCTATGCAACTCGGGGCCTCCATGTCCCCTCGACAACGTAGGGAGTTTCGCAGAATGAAGGGTCTCTGCTTCTACTGTGGGGACGACAAGCATCTACTGAACACCTGTCCCAGGCGCAAGAATAAAAAGCCGGAAAACTTCCGCGCCTAAGTGATCATCGGGGAGGTCACTTGGGCGCACAGGTATTTCCCGTTAATGTGAAACGCAATAAAATTTTGCTTCCCTTTCAGGTCTCGTTTGCTGGCCGGTCTGCCACGGGCAGTGCTTTCGTGGATTCTGGCTCATCTGCTAATATCATGTCTGTGGAATTTGCTATGTCTCTAAAGATGCCATTTATTGATTTACCTTATCCTATCCCTGTAGTAGGTATCGACTCAACTCCCCTTGCTAATGGTTATTTTACTCAGCATACCCCTGTTTTTGAACTCCGTGTTGGCTCCATGCATTTGGAGCAGTGCTCTGTACTGGTGATTCAGGGATTATCGTCTGATCTGGTATTAGGTCTTCCCTGGTTGCAGCTGCATAATCCCACGTTTGATTGGAATACTGGGGATCTCACCAAATGGGGTAGTGATTGCCTGATGTCATGTCTTTCTGTTAACTCTATTTCTCCCCGGGAGGAGGTAAACACGCTTCCTGAGTTTGCTCAGGACTTCGCCGATGTGTTTTCTAAGGAGGCCTCCGAGGTGTTGCCCCCCCATAGAGATTACGATTGCGCCATCGATTTGGTGCCTGGTGCCAAGTTTCCTAAGGGTAGGATATTTAATCTTTCATGTCCTGAACGTGAAGCTATGAGGGTGTATATCCAAGAATGCCTGGCCAAGGGTTTCATTCGCCCCTCGACTTCTCCTGTAGGTGCTGGCTTCTTCTTCGTGGGGAAGAAGGATGGTGGTCTTAGGCCGTGCATTGATTATCGTAACCTGAATAAGGTCACCGTAAGGAACCAGTACCCACTTCCTTTGATTCCGGATCTTTTTAATCAGGTTCAGGGAGCCCAATGGTTTTCTAAGTTCGATCTACGGGGGGCATATAACCTTATACGCATCAAAGAGGGGGATGAGTGGAAAACTGCGTTCAACACACCCGAGGGTCATTTCGAATACCTGGTCATGCCCTTTGGGTTGTGTAATGCCCCTGCTGTCTTCCAGAATTTTATTAATGAAATCCTGAGAGATTACCTGGGTAATTTTCTTGTTGTGTACCTTGATGACATACTGGTGTTTTCCAAGGACTGGTCCTCCCACGTGGAGCATGTCAGGAAGGTGCTCCAGGTCCTTCGGGAGAATAATCTGTTTGCTAAGACTGAAAAATGTGTCTTTGGGGTACAGGAGATACCATTTTTGGGGCAAATCCTCACTCCTCATGAATTCCGCATAGAACCTGCCAAGGTTCAGGCTGTGGCGGAATGGGTCCAACCTGCCTCCCTTAAGGCGTTACAGTGTTTTTTAGGGTTCGCCAACTATTACAGGAGATTTATTGCCAACTTCTCGGTCGTCGCTAAGCCTCTTACGGACCTTACTCGCAAAGGTGTTGATGTCCTCCATTGGCCCCCTGATGTCGTCCAGGCCTTTGAGACCCTCAAGAAGTGCTTTATCTCGGCCCCCGTGCTTATTCAGCCCAACCAAGAGGAGCCATTTATTGTGGAGGTTGACGCATCCGAGGTGGGAGTGGGGGCCGTCTTGTCCCAGGGTACCAGCTCCCTCACCCATCTCCGCCCCTGTGCTTACTTCTCTAGGAAGTTTTCGCCCACGGAGAGTAACTATGATATTGGCAACCGCGAACTTCTAGCCATTAAATGGGCTTTTGAAGAGTGGCGGCACTTCCTGGAGGGGGCCAGACATCAGGTAACGGTCCTTACGGATCACAAGAATCAGGTTTTCCTAGAATCGGCCCGGAGGCTTAATCCTAGACAAGCTCGGTGGGCACTATTCTTTACCAGATTTAATTTCTTGGTTACCTATAGGGCTGGGTCCAAGAATATTAAGGCTGATGCTCTGTCACGTAGTTTCATGGCCAATCCTCCTTCCGAGAAGGATCCTGCTTGTATTTTACCCCCTGGTATAATCGTTTCTGCCACAGATTCTGATTTAGCTTCTGATATCGCGGCTGATCAGGGTTCAGCTCCCGGGAACGTCCCTGGGGACAAACTGTTTGTTCCCCTGCAATACCGGCTAAGGGTACTCAGGGAAAACCATGACTCCGCTCTATCTGGTCATCCTGGCATCTTGGGCACCAAACACCTCATTACCAGAAACTATTGGTGGCCTGGGTTGCCTAAAGACGTTAGGGCTTACGTCGCCGCTTGTGAGGTTTGCGCTAGGTCTAAAACCCCTAGGTCCCGACCTGCGGGCCTACTACGTTCCTTGCCCATTCCCCAGAGACCTTGGACCCATATCTGTATGGATTTTATCACCGATTTGCCCCCATCTCAGGGCAAGTCGGTGGTGTGGGTGGTAGTAGACCGCTTCAGCAAGATGTGCCACTTTGTGCCCCTTAAGAAGCTACCTAACGCCAAGACGTTAGCTTCTTTGTTTGTGAAACACATCCTGCGTCTCCATGGGGCCCCAGTCAATATCGTTTCTGACAGAGGGGTACAATTTGTTTCCTTATTTTGGAGAGCTTTTTGTAAAAAGTTGGAGATTGATCTGTCCTTCTCCTCCGCCTTCCATCCCGAAACTAATGGCCAAACGGAAAGGACTAACCAATCCCTGGAACAATATTTAAGGTGTTTCATCTCTGACTGTCAATTCGATTGGGTCTCATTCCTTCCCCTTGCTGAATTTTCCCTGAATAACCGGGTTAGTAACTCGTCAGGGGTCTCCCCGTTTTTCTGTAATTTCGGGTTTAACCCAAGGTTCTCCTCCGTTTCTCCTGGTTGTTCCAATAATCCTGAGGTAGAGGATGTTCATCGGGAACTGTGCACAGTCTGGGCCCAGGTTCAGAAGAACCTAGAGGCGTCCCAGAGCGCACAAAAGATTCAGGCTGATAGTAGACGTTCTGCTAACCCCCGGTTTGTCGTCGGGGATCTGGTGTGGTTGTCGTCCAGGAACTTGCGCCTTAAGGTCCCGTCCAGGAAGTTTGCTCCCCGATTTATTGGACCTTATAAGATCATTGAAGTCCTCAACCCTGTATCCTTCCGTCTGGAGCTGCCCCCATCCTTTCGCATACATGACGTCTTCCATGCCTCCCTCCTTAAACGCTGCTCCCCGTCCTGGTCCCCCTCGAGGAAACCTCCTGTTCCCGTTCTCACCCCTGAGGTGGAATTCGAGGTGGCCAAGATTATGGACAGTAGGATGGTCCAGGGCTCCCTCCAGTACCTGGTCCATTGGAGAGGATACGGGCCGGAGGAGAGGACTTGGGTACCTGCCCGTGATGTTCACGCTGGGGTATTGATCAGGAGGTTCCACCTTCTCTTCCCTACTAAACCGGGTCCTCTTAGTAAGGGTCCGGTGGCCCCTCATAAAAGGGGGAGTACTGTTAGGGATCTGCCAGGTACTACGTCTAGGTATACTCCTGGGATTAATCAATCCACACCTGAGGCCAGACCTGTTAGACTGACACCGTCTCCCACCAACCAGGGTGGCAGGCTCAGGAGTGGGAGAGCCTATCGCGGCCTGGTCAGTCGGAGTTAGCTGCGCCCCCTGTCCTTTATTACCTACCGTGTTCTCCTCCTCAGTGCTTGTAATTCTTCTGGATTCCTGGCCCCACTTCTGCTTGCTCCAGCCTGCTTCTGCCGTGCTTCTGCCTTGCTGCAGTTCCGCTTAACCTGCTTCGCTTTGCCCCTGGCTTGCTTCCTTCTCCGTGCTCACGTTGGTATACTCCACTTCATCCTGGTCCTTACTACTCATTCACCGCTCCGTTTCCTCGCGGCGTTCCGTGGGTAACTGCCCCTTCCCTTGCGTGTTCCCTGTTTGTTCTCCCGTGCACTTAGACAGCGTAGGGACCGCCGCCCAGTTGTACCCCGTCGCCTAGGGTGGGTCGTTGCAAGTAGGCAGGGACAGGGCGGTGGGTAGATTAGGGCTCACTTTCCCTTCACCTCCTTCCTGCCATTACAGTAACCAGATATATGCATTTAGAGGTAACATATTATATTGTGCAGATGTAGCAGTGCTAAGTTTGTCATTTGGCACTGCCCATGAAAGTCATGTCTGGTATCTGTGTTGTTACTTAGGACTGCACTTTAAACGGCAGGAGGATAGTTCAGCACCAAGGACAGCGCTGCAGGAATCACAATATTCACTGTATTCAAGTCTAAGGTTTCCAGGAAAGCTGGAAGAAAAAAAAAAGAACAAATGTGCTCCATGTGTCATTTATTATAATTGGCTCAGAAGTAGCAGGGCTGAGTTTGTAATTTTGGGGATTTATGTAAACTAATAACAATATTATAAGGACAATATTATAGAAGTTTACCTGCAGTCCTATGTAACACCACGGATAACACAGTGATAACTCTCTGAGTACAGATAATGTAGTAGTGTTACCTGCAGTCCTATGTAACACCACAGATAACGCAGTGATAACTCTCTGCGTACAGATAATGTAGTAGTGTTACCTGCAGTCCTATGTAACACCACAGATAACAGTGATAACTCTCTGAGTACAGATAATGTAGTAGTGTTATCTGCAGTCCTATGTAACACCACAGATAACACAGTGATAACTCTCTGAGTACAGATAATGTAGTAGATGTTACCTGCAGTCCTATGTAACACCACAGATAATACACAGTGGTAACTCTCTGAGTACAGATAATGTAGTAGAAGTTACCTGCAGTCCTATGTAACACCACAGATAACACAGTGATAACTCTCTGAGTACAGATAATGTAGTAGATGTTTCCTGCCGTCCTATGTAACACCATAGATAACACAGTGATAACTCTCTGATTACAGATAATATAGTAGTGTTACCTGCAGTCCTATGTAACACCACAGATAACACACAGTGATAACTCTCTGAGTACAGATAATGTAGTAGATGTTACCTGCAGTCCTATGTAATGCCACAGATAACACACAGTGATAACTCTCTGAGTACAGATAATGTAGTAGAAGTTACCTGCAGTCCTATGTAATACCACAGATAACACAATGATAACTCTCTGAGTACAGATAATGTAGTAGAAGTTACTTGCAGTCCTATGTAACACCACCGATAACACAGTGATAACTCTCTGAGTACAGATAATGTAGTAGATGTTACCTGCAGTCCTATGTAATGCCACAGATAACACACAGTGATAACTATCTGAGTACAGATAATGTAGTAGAAGTTACCTGCAGTCCTATGTAACACCACTGATAACACAGTGATAACTCTCTGAGTACAGATAATGTAGTAGATGTTACCTGCAGTCCTATGTAATGCCACAGATAACACACAGTGATAACTTTCTGAGTACAGATAATGTAGTAGAAGTTACCTGCAGTCCTATGTAATACCACAGATAACACAATGATAACTCTCTGAGTACAGATAATGTAGTAGAAGTTACTTGCAGTCCTATGTAACACCACCGATAACACAGTGATAACTCTCTGAGTACAGATAATGTAGTAGATGTTACCTGCAGTCCTATGTATTGCCACAGATAACACACAGTGATAACTCTCTGAGTACAGATAATGTAGTAGAAGTTACCTGCAGTCCTATGTAATACCACAGATAACACAATGATAACTCTCTGAGTACAGATAATGTAGTAGAAGTTACTTGCAGTCCTATGTAACACCACCGATAACACAGTGATAACTCTCTGAGTACAGATAATGTAGTAGATGTTACCTGCAGTCCTATGTAATGCCACAGATAACACACAGTGATAACTATCTGAGTACAGATAATGTAGTAGAAGTTACCTGCAGTCCTATGTAACACCACTGATAACACAGTGATAACTCTCTGAGTACAGATAATGTAGTAGATGTTACCTGCAGTCCTATGTAACACCACAGATAACACAGTGATAACTATCTGAGTACAGATAGTGCAGTAGTGTTACCTGCAGTCCTATGTAACACCACAGATAACGCAGTGATAACTCTCTGCGTACAGATAATGTAGTAGTGTTACCTGCAGTCCTATGTAACACCACAGATAACAGTGATAACTCTCTGAGTACAGATAATGTAGTAGTGTTATCTGCAGTCCTATGTAACACCACAGATAACACAGTGATAACTCTCTGAGTACAGATAATGTAGTAGATGTTACCTGCAGTCCTATGTAACACCACAGATAATACACAGTGGTAACTCTCTGAGTACAGATAATGTAGTAGAAGTTACCTGCAGTCCTATGTAACACCACAGATAACACAGTGATAACTCTCTGAGTACAGATAATGTAGTAGATGTTTCCTGCCGTCCTATGTAACACCATAGATAACACACAGTGATAACTCTCTGAGTACAGATAATGTAGTAGATGTTACTTGCAGTCCTATGTAAAACCACGGATAACACAGTGATAACTCTCTGAGTACAGATAATGTAGATGTTACCTGCAGTCCTATGTAATACCACAGATAACACAGTGATAACTCTCTGATTACAGATAATATAGTAGTGTTACCTGCAGTCCTATGTAACACCACAGATAACACACAGTGATAACTATCTGAGTACAGATAATGTAGTAGATGTTACCTGCAGTCCTATGTAATACCACAGATCACACAGTGATAACTCTCTGAGTACAGATAATGTAGTAGATGTTACCTGCAGTCCTATGTAATACCACAGATAACACAATGATAACTCTCTGAGTACAGATAATGTAGTAGAAGTTACTTGCAGTCCTATGTAACACCACCGATAACACAGTGATAACTCTCTGAGTACAGATAATGTAGTAGATGTTACCTGCAGTCCTATGTAATGCCACAGATAACACACAGTGATAACTCTCTGAGTACAGATAATGTAGTAGAAGTTACCTGCAGTCCTATGTAATACCACAGATAACACAATGATAACTCTCTGAGTACAGATAATGTAGTAGAAGTTACTTGCAGTCCTATGTAACACCACCGATAACACAGTGATAACTCTCTGAGTACAGATAATGTAGTAGATGTTACCTGCAGTCCTATGTAATGCCACAGATAACACACAGTGATAACTATCTGAGTACAGATAATGTAGTAGATGTTACATGCAGTCCTATGTAACACCACAGATAACACAGTGATCACTCTCTGAATACAGATAATGTAGTAGATGTTTCCTTGCAGTCCTATGTAACACCACATATTAGATTATGGCTCTGTTCACATCACTTCTGATGAATACGTCATGGGTACATATATGCTGGGAGTATTCCATTCCACATGTAAGGCTCTGACATATTGTATAGCATTGTACGCCATGTTGCCTATTGTCCACAATGTTACATAAAACTTCTGGTATACGTTTTTTTTGGGCGCTCCCGCACCGCATAGATCAGCACAGTCTGCTGCATTTTTCTATACAGTCAAAAATAAGATATAATGTTACCCCTATAGCGATGTTCGACGTATGCGCTGAATGCACTCACATATTATAATGTGAACAGAACCTTACCTGCAGTCCTATGTAACACAACTGACAAATAATAAACGGCACTCCTGTCCTGACATATATTCCACAGATGGGAAAGGTTTCAGGTCGTTTTCAGTGTAGGTGAAATGTATCAGTCTGGAGATCTAGACTGGATACAATGTAACAAACCCTTAGCTGTGAGTAGTATTAGGTCAGGGCAGGTTGTTAGCAGTGGTCAGGAATGTTTCCATTCATTTACAACAAGCAGAGATCTTGCAATTGGTGAGGAATGGAAACAAAATGTCTGTTAGAATTATGCAGATCGCCTCATTATACAATATTGAGATCAGACGTCTATTTTCTCTCCTAGAGCCGTGAAGATAACGCTCTGTGCGGCGTCACTGATTGCACGGATGTCATGTGACGGAGGTTCCGTGATATTGTGTGGAGTCAGGCAGGTATCTCACGTCAGGATGGAGCTGATGATGATGAGGAGGATGAGGATGATGATGCTGAGGAGGAGGATGATGAGGAGGAGGGTGATGAGGAAGATGAGGATGAGGAGGATGATGATAATTATAAGGATGATGATGATGAGGATGATGAGGAGGATGAGGATGATGATGATGATGAGGAGGATAAGGATTATGATGATGAGGATGATGAGGAGGATGATGAGGATGATGATGATGAGGAGGATGAGGATGATGAGGATGATAAGGATGAGGATGATGATTGGGATGATGACGATAAGGACGAGGATGATGATGATGATAAGGATGATGATGATGAGGATGATGAGAATGATAAGGAGGATGAGGATGATGATGATGAGGATGATGATAAGGATGAGGATGATGAGGATGATGACAATAAGGGTAAGTATAAGGATGAGGATGATAATGATAGGGATGAGGATGATGAGGATGATGATGATGAGGAGGATGAGGAGGATGAGGATGATGAGGATGATAAGGATGAGGATGATGATTGGGATGATGACGATAAGGACGAGGATGATGATGATGATAAGGATGATGATGATGAGGATGATGAGAATGATAAGGAGGATGAGGATGATGATGATGAGGATGATGATAAGGATGAGGATGATGACAATAAGGGTAAGTATAAGGATGAGGATGATAATGATAGGGATGAGGATGATGAGGATGATGATGATGATGAGGAGGATGAGGAGGATGAGGATGATGAGGATGATGAGGATGATAAGGATGAGGAGGATGAGCATGATAAGGATGAGGATGATGATAATGATGAGGAGGATGATGATGATGAGAATGATGAGGAGGATGAGCATGATAAGGATGAGGATGATGATGATGATGAGGAGGATGAGGATGATGAGGAGGATGATGATGAGAATGATGAGAATGATGAGGAGGATGAGGATGATAATGATAAGGATGATGATGAGGAGGATGAGGATGAGGATGATGAGAATGATGAGGAGGATAATGATAAGGATGATGATGAGGATGATGATAATGAGGAGGAGGATGATGGTGATGATGATGATGAGGCTGTAAGTAGGGCAATGCTGTCCTGACGTTTACACTGTGACAGGCAGATCTGTGATACACATCCCGCACACACGGCAGTGATGAGCAGATACGGAACTAAACCTTATATGGAGGACATTTCCTCCCCGGCAGGAAGGATCCACAAGAGCTGCAGCTGATGAGGCTTCCCTCGCTGACGGGGTGTACTCACTAATCACAGCACACGTCACATATACTCACTGACATAAAAGAGTTCCTGGAAAACTAAGAGCAGCGCTTATGTATCTGGGATTAATTCTCACTTCCGGGGGGTGACGGACATTATAGCACAGCATTATATAAGAGGACTACATCACCCATCATGTAATGCTACTAAATGTAACAATGTCCAGGAACAGTGTATCTAAGGCTCTGGGCACATGGGAGGTTTACATTGGGAGGATCTGCCGGAGTGTCCCACTATAAAGGCATACAATGGCGTACGTCACGAAGAGACTCATATTATTATAAAACCGTAAACTGCGCGGCGCTGTGTCCGTCTGTAAGGAATAGCACAGGTAACTCCTCTATTCTATACAGCATGAAAAAAAGTATCACCTCATCATCATCATCATCCTTCAACCTCTCATCATCATCATCATCATCCTTCAACCTCTCATCATCATCATCCTTCAACTTCTCATCATCATCATCATCATCATTATCAGGAGCGTAACTAGGAAAGACTGGGCCCCATAGCAAACTTTTGACTGGGGCCCCCCCTCCCCTGGGTGTCACACAACCCCCCCCCCTTGTAGATAGTGCCTTTTTTACAGCCCCCCTGTAGATAACGCCATACAACCCCCTCTGTAGATAGCGCCATACATCCCCCTGTAAATAACGCCATACAGCCCCCTGTAGATAACGCCATACAGCCCCCCTGTAGATAACGCCATACAGCCCCCCTGTAGAGAACGCCATACAGCCCCCTCTGTAGATAGCGCCATACAGCCCTCCCTGTAGATAGCACCATACATCCCCCTCTGTAGATAGCGCCATACAGACCCCCTGTAGATAACGCCATACAGCCCCCCTGTAGAGAACGCCATACAGCCCCCTTTGTAAATAGCGCCATACAGCCCCCTGTAGATAACGCCATACATCCCCCTCTGTAGATAGCGCCATACAGCCCCCTGTAGAGAACGCCATACAGCCCCCTTTGTAGATAGCACCATACAGCCCCCTGTAGATAACGCCATACACCCCCCTCTGTAGATAGCGCCATACAGCCCCCTTTGTAGATATCTACAAAGGGGGCTGTATGGCGTTATCTACAGGGGGTTGTATGGCGTTATCTACAGGGGGCTGTATGGTGTTATCTACAGGGGGGACTGTATTGCGTTCTCTACAGGGGGGCTGTATGGCGTTATCTACAGGGGGCTGTATGGCGCTATCTACAGGGGTCTGTATGGCGCTATCTACAAAGGGGGCTGTATGGCGTTATCTACAGGAGGAGGTGCTGTATGGCGTTCTCTACAGGGGGGCTGTATGGCGTTATCTACAGGGGGTCTGTATGGCGTTATCTACAAAGGGGGCTGTATGGCGTTATCTACAGGGGGCTGTATGGCGTTATCTACAGGGGGGCTGTATGGCGTTATCTACAGGAGGAGGTGCTGTATGGCGTTATCTACAGGGGGGCTGTATGGCGTTCTCTACAAAGGGGGCTGTATGGCGTTATCTACAGGGGGCTGTATGGCGTTATCTACAGGGGGGCTGTATGGCGTTATCTACAGGAGGAGGTGCTGTATGGCGTTATCTACAGGGGGGCTGTATGGCGTTCTCTACAAAGGGGGCTGTATGGCGTTATCTACAGGGGGGCTGTATGGCGTTATCTACAGGGGGGCTGTATGGTGTTATCTACAGGGGGGTGTATGGTGTTATCTACAGGGGACTGTATGGCGCTATCTACAAAGGGGGCTGTATGGTGTTATCTACAGGGGGCTGTATGGCGTTATCTACAGGGGGGCTGTATGGTGCTATCTACAGGGGGGACTGTATGGCGTTATCTACAGGGGGACTGTATGGCGTTATCTACAGGGGGGACTGTATGGCGTTATCTACAGGGGGGACTGTATGCCGTTATCTACAGGGGGGGGCTGTATTGCGTTATCTACAGGGGGGCTGTATGGCGTTATCTACAGGGGGGGGGCTGTATGGCATTCCCTACAGGGGGGGCAGTATGGCGTTCCCTACAGGGAGGGGGCTGTATGGCGTTCCCTACAGGGGGGGGCTCTGTATAGCGTTCTCTACAGAGGGGGGCTGTATGGCGTTCTCTACAGGGGGCTGTATAGCATTATCTACAGAGAACGCCATACAGCCCCCCCCTGTAGGGAACGCCATACAGCCCCCCTGTAGGTAACGCCATACAGAGCCCCCCCCTGTAGAGAACGCCATACAGAGCCCCCCCCCCTTTAGGGAACGCCATACAGCGCCCCCCCCTGTAGGGAACGCCATACAGCGCCCTCCCCTGTAAGGAACGCCATACAGCGCCCCCCCTGTAGGGAACGCCATACAGGCCCCCCCTGTAGGGAACGCCATACAGCGCCCCCCCTGTAGGGAACGCCATACAGCGCCCCCCCCCCTGTGGGGAACGCCATACAGCCCCCCTATAGGGAACGCCATACAGCCCCCCCCCCTCCCAAAAAAATGCGACCTACAGCGTGTCCGACTAAAGACATGTATTTCCTATCTACAGGATATCCACAGGATAGGGGATACATGAGTGATCGCTGGCAGAGATAGGGAGAACGGGGGACCAAAAGTCCCCCAAGTTCTTCATGACTAACCTCTGACTTTTGGCATCAGCGCAGCTCAATAAAAATGAAAGGAGCGCTGGTGACACATGAGTAGAAGCACGACCGGCGCTCCATTCATTTCTCCGGAGCTGCCGACACAGACCCCGGAAGTCCGAGGTTTGTGATGGAGAACTTCAGGGGACTTTCAGTCCCCCGTTCTCCCTATCGCTGCCAGCGATCACACATGTATCCCCTGTCCTGTGTATATCCTGTGGAGAGGGGATACATGTCTTTTGTTTAATGGCAGAGCGGGGAGATACCTCCCTGCGCTGCTGTAGTGTTCAGTGGCGTCCCGCTGTAGCAGCCATAGCGGCAGCTAGCGGAGCCTCCGGTCATGGTGGGGGCCGCTACGGCTGCTATAGCGGTAGTTATGCCACTGATCATCATCATCCTTCATACCGGCCCAGCACATGCCAAAACATCACTCTTTTGTGTTTTGGGTGAATGGGGGCCCAGAAATAGGTTTGGCGAATACACCGGGAGCGTTCCCACCACATACACCGGATGTACAGCCAGGGGTGTAGCTAAAGGCTCTTGCACGTGCCCATACCCGGGCCGCCTTGCCCAACAGCCCCCATGGATGCTCCCACATAGTATAATGATTCCCATAGCTGCCTCCAAACAGTATAATGCCCCCATAACAGCCCTCTACAAAGTATAATGCCCCCATAACTGAACTCCACACAGTATAATGCCCCCATAACTGCCCTCCACACAGTATAATGCCCCCATAACTGCCTCCACACAGTATAATGCCCCCATAACTGAACTCCACACAGTATAATGCCCCCATAACTGCACTCCACACAGTATAATGCCCCCATAACTGCCCTCCACACAGTATAATGCCCCCATAACTGCCTCCACACAGTATAATGCCCCCATAACTGCCTCCACACAGTATAATGCCCCCATAACTGAACTCCACACAGTATAATGCCCCCATAACTGCCCTCCACACAGTATAATGCCCCCATAACTGCCTCCACACAGTATAATGCCCCCATAACTGAACTCCACACAGTATAATGCCCCCATAACTGCCCTCCACACAGTATAATGCCCCCATAACTGAACTCCACACAGTATAATGCCCCCATAACTGCCCTCCACACAGTATAATGCCCCCATAACTGCCTCCACACAGTATAATACTCCCATAACTGCCCTCCACACAGTATAATACCCCCATAACTGCACTCCACACAGTATAATGCCCCCATAACTGCCCTCCACACAGTATAATGCCCCCATAACTGAACTCCACACAGTATAATGCCCCCATAACTGCCCTCCACACAGTATAATGCCCCCATAACTGCCTCCACACAGTATAATACTCCCATAACTGCCCTCCACACAGTATAATACCCCCATAACTGCACTCCACACAGTATAATGCCCCCATAACTGCCTCCACACAGTATAATGCCCCCATAACTGCCTCCACACAGTATAATGCCCCCATAACTGCCCTCCACACAGTATAATGCCCCCATAACTGCCCTCCACACAGTATAATGCCCCCATAACTGCCTCCACACAGTATAATACTCCCATAACTGCCCTCCACACAGTATAATACCCCCATAACTGCACTCCACACAGTATAATGCCCCCATAACTGCCCTCCACACAGTATAATGCCCCCATAACTGAACTCCACACAGTATAATGCCCCCATAACTGCCCTCCACACAGTATAATGCCCCCATAACTGCCCTCCACACAGTATAATGCCCCTATAACTGCCCTCCACACAGTATAATGCCCCCATAACTGCCCTCCACACAGTATAATGCCCCCATAACTGCCTCCACATAGTATAATGCCCCCATAACTGCACTCCACACAGTATAATGCCCCCATAACTGCCCTCCACACAGTATAATGCTCCCATAACTGCCCTCCACACAGTATAATGCCCCTATAACTGCCTCCACACAGTATAATGCCCCTATAACTGCACTCCACACAGTATAATGCCCCCATAACTGCCCTCCACACAGTATAATGCCCCCATAACTGCCCTCCACACAGTATAATGCCCCCATAACTGCCCTCTACACAGTATAATGCCCCTATAACTGCACTCCACACAGTATAATGCCCCCATAACTGCCCTCCACACAGTATAATGCCCCCATAACTGCCCTCCACACAGTATAATGCCCCAATAACTGTCCTACACACAGTATAATGCCCCCATAACTGCCCTCCACACAGTATAATGCCCCCATAACAGCCCTCTACAAAGTATAATGCCCCCATAACTGCACTCCACACAGTATAATGCCCCCATAACTGCCCTCCACACAGTATAATGCCCCCATAACAGCCCTCTACAAAGTATAATGCCCCCATAACTGCCCGCCACACAGTATAATACCCCCATAACTGCACTCCACACAGTATAATGCCCCCATAACTGCCCCCCACACAGTATAATGCCCCATAACTGCCCTTTACACAGTATAATGCCCCCATAACTGCCCCCCACACAGTATAATGCCCCATAACTGCACTCCACACAGTATAATGCCCCCATAACTGCCCCCCACACAGTATAATGCCCCATAACTGCCCTCCACACAGTATAATGCCCCCATAACTGCCTCCACACAGTATAATACCCCCATAACTGCCCTCCACACATTATAATGCCCCTATAACTGCACTCCACACAGTATAATGCCCCCATAACTGCCCTCCACACAGTATAATACCCCCATAACATGCCCTCCACACAGTATAATACCCCCATAACTGCCTCCACACAGTATAATGCCCCATAACTGCCTCCCCACAGTATAATACCCCCATAACTGCCTCCACACAGTATAATGCCCCCATAACTGCCTCCCCACAGTATAATACCCCCATAACTGCCTCCACACAGTATAATGCCCCCATAACTGCCCTCCACACAGTATAATGCCCCCATAACTGCCTCCACATAGTATAATGCCCCCATAACTGCACTCCACACAGTATAATGCCCCCATAACTGCCCTCCACACAGTATAATGCTCCCATAACTGCCCTCCACACAGTATAATGCCCCTATAACTGCCTCCACACAGTATAATGCCCCTATAACTGCCTCCACACAGTATAATGCCCCCATAACTGCCCTCCACACATTATAATACCCCATAACTGCCCTCCACACAGTATAATGCCCCCATAACTGCCCTCTACACAGTATAATGCCCCTATAACTGCCTCCACACAGTATAATGACCCCATAGCTGCCTCCACACAGTATAATGCCCCCATAACTGCCCTCCACACAGTATAATGCCCCCATAACTGCCCTCCACACAGTATAATGCCCCCATAACTGCCCTCCACACAGTATAATGCCCCAATAACTGTCCTACACACAGTATAATGCCCCATAACTGCCCTCCACACAGTATAATGCCCCCATAACAGCCCTCTACAAAGTATAATGCCCCATAACTGCACTCCACACAGTATAATGCCCCCATAACTGCCCTCCACACAGTATAATGCCCCAATAACAGCCCTCTACAAAGTATAATGCCCCCATAACTGCCCGCCACACAGTATAATACCCCCATAACTGCACTCCACACAGTATAATGCCCCCATAACTGCCCCCCACACAGTATAATGCCCCATAACTGCCCCCCACACAGTATAATACCCCCATAACTGCCCTCCACACATTATAATGCCCCTATAACTGCACTCCACACAGTATAATGCCCCCATAACTGCCCTCCACACAGTATAATACCCCCATAACTGCCCTCCACACAGTATAATACCCCCATAACTGCCTCCACACAGTATAATGCCCCCATAACTGCCTCCCCACAGTATAATACCCCCATAACTGCCTCCACACAGTATAATGCCCCCATAACTGCCTCCCCACAGTATAATACCCCCATAACTGCCTCCACACAGTATAATGCCCCCATAACTGCCCTCTACACAGTATAATGCCCCCATAACTGCCCTCCACACAGTATAATGCCCCCATAACTGCCCTCCACACAGTATAATACCCCCATAACTGCACTCCAAACAGTATAATGCCCCCATAACTGCCCCCACACAGTATAATGCCCCCATAACTGCCCTCCACACAGTATAATGCCCCATAACTGCCCTCCACACAGTATAATACCCCCATAACAGCCCTCTACAAAGTATAATGCCCCCATAACTGCCCTCCACACAGTATAATACCCCCATAACTGCCCTCCACACAGTATCATGCCCCCATAACTGCCTCCACACAGTATAATGCCCCCATAACTGCCCTCCACACAGTATAATACTCCATAACTGCCCTCTACACAGTATAATGCCCCCATAACTGCCCTCCACACAGTATAATACCCCATAACAGCCCTCTACACAGTATAATGCCCCATAACTGCCCTCCACACAGTATAATGCCCCCATAACTGCCCTCCACACAGTATAATGCCCCCATAACTGCCCTCCACACAGTATAATGCCCCCATAACTGCCCTCCACACAGTATAATGCCCCATAACTGCCTCCACACAGTATAATGCTCCCATAACTGCCCTCCACACAGTATAATACTCCCATAACTGCCCTCCACACAGTATAATGCCCCTATAACTGCCTCCACACAGTATAATGCCCCCATAACTGCCTCCACATAGTATAATACCCCCATAACTGCCCTCCACACAGTATAATGCCCCTATAACTGCACTCCACACAGTATAATGCCCCATAGCTGCCTCCACACAGTATAATGCCCATATAACTGCCCTCCACACAGTATAATGCCCCCATAGCCAGCTGCCTCCACACAGTATAATGCCCCCATAACTGCCCTCCACACAGTATAATGCCCCCATAACTGCCTCCACACAGTATAATGCCCCCATAACTGCCCTCCACACAGTATAATGCCCCCATAACTGCCCTCCACACAGTATAATGCCCCCATAACTGCCCTCCACACAGTATAATGCCCCCATAACTGCCTCCACACAGTATAATGCCCCTATAACTGCCCTCCACACAGTATAATGCTCCCATAACTGCCCTCCACACAGTATAATGCCCCCATAACTGCCCTCCACACAGTATAATGCCCGCATAACTGCCTCCACACAGTATAATACCCCCATAACTGCCCTCCACACAGTTTAATGCCCCCATAACTGCCCTCCACACAGTATAATACCCCCATAACTGCCCTCCACACGGTATAATACCCCCATAACTGCCCTCCACACAGTATAATACCCCCATAACTGCCTCCACACAGTATAATGCTCCATAACTGCCCTCCACACAGTATAATGCCCCATAACTTCCTCCACACAGTAAAATACCCCCACAACTGCCCTCCACACAGTATAATGCCCCCATAACTGCCCTCCACACAGTATAATGCCCCCATAACTGCCCTCCACACAGTATAATACCCCCATAACTGCCCTCCACATGGTATAATACCCCCATAACTGCCTCCACACAGTATAATACCCCCATAACTGCCCTCCACACAGTATAATACCCCATAACTGCCCTCCACACAGTATAATGCCCCCATAACTGCCCTCCACACAGTATAATACCCCCATAACTGCCTCCACACAGTGTAATGCCCCATAACTGCCTCCACACAGTATAATGCCCCCATAACTGCCCTCTACACAGTATAATGCCCCATAACTGCCCTCTACACAGTATAATGACCCATAACTGCCCTCCACACAGTATAATACCCCCATAACTGCCTCCACACAGTATAATGCCCCCATAACTGCCTCCACACAGTATAATGCCCCCATAACTGCCTCCACACAGTAGAATGCCCCCATAGCTGCCTCCACACAGTATAATACCCCCATAACTGCACTCCACACAGTATAATGCCCCCCATAACTGCCCCACACAGTATAATGCCCCCATAACTGCCCTCTATTGAGTATAATGCCCCCATAACTGCCCTCCACACAGTATAATGCCCCATAACTGCCCTCCACACAGTATAATGCTCCCATAACTGCCTCCACACAGTATAATGCCCCCATAACTGCCCTCCACACAGTATAATGCCCCCTTAACTGCCCTCCACACAGTATAATGCCCCATAACTGCCCTCCACACAGTATAATGCTCCCATAACTGCCCTCCACACAGTATAATGCCCCCATAACTGCCCTCCACACAGTATAATGCCCCCATAACTGCCTCCACACAGTATAATGCCCCCATAACTGCCCTCCACACAGTATAATACCCCCATAACTGCCCTCCACACGGTATAATACCCCCATAACTGCCCTCCACACAGTATAATACCCCCATAACTGCCCTCCACACAGTATAATGCCCCCATAACTGCCTCCACACAGTATAATGCTCCATAACTGCCCTCCACACAGTATAATGCCCCCATAACTGCCTCCACACAGTAAAATACCCCCATAACTGCCCTCCACACAGTATAATGCCCCCATAACTGCCCTCCACACAGTATAATGCCCCCATAACTGCCCTCCACACAGTATAATACCCCCATAACTGCCTCCCACACGGTATAATACCCCCATAACTGCCTCCACACAGTATAATACCCCCATCACTGCCCTCCACACAGTATAATACCCCCATACTGCCCTCCACACAGTATAATGCCCCCATAACTGCCTCCACACAGTATAATGCCCCTATAACTGCCCTCCACACAGTATAATGCTCCCATAACTGCCCTCCACACAGTATAATGCCCCCATAACTGCCCTCCACACAGTATAATGCCCGCATAACTGCCTCCACACAGTATAATACCCCCATAACTGCCCTCCACACAGTTTAATGCCCCCATAACTGCCCTCCACACAGTATAATACCCCCATAACTGCCCTCCACACGGTATAATACCCCATAACTGCCCTCCACACAGTATAATACCCCATAACTGCCCTCCACACAGTATAATGCTCCATAACTGCCCTCCACACAGTATAATGCCCCATAACTTCCTCCACACAGTAAAATACCCCCACAACTGCCCTCCACACAGTATAATGCCCCCATAACTGCCCTCCACACAGTATAATGCCCCCATAACTGCCCTCCACACAGTATAATACCCCCATAACTGCCCTCCACATGGTATAATACCCCCATAACTGCCTCCACACAGTATAATACCCCCATAACTGCCCTCCACACAGTATAATACCCCCATAACTGCCCTCCACACAGTATAATACCCCCATAACTGCCCTCCACACAGTATAATGCCCCCATAACTGCCCTCCACACAGTATAATACCCCCATAACTGCCTCCACACAGTGTAATGCCCCCATAACTGCCTCCACACAGTATAATGCCCCCATAACTGCCCTCTACACAGTATAATGCCCATAACTGCCCTCTACACAGTATAATGACCCATAACTGCCCCCACACAGTATAATACCCCCATAACTGCCTCCACACAGTATAATGCCCCATAACTGCCTCCACACAGTATAATGCCCCCATAACTGCCTCCACACAGTAGAATGCCCCCATAGCTGCCTCACACAGTATAATACCCCCATAACGCACTCCACACAGTATAATGCCCCCATAACTGCCCCCACACAGTATAATGCCCCATACTGCCCTCTATTGAGTATAATGCCCCCATAACTGCCCTCCACACAGTATAATGCCCATAACTGCCCTCCACACAGTATAATGCTCCCATAACTGCCCTCCACACAGTATAATGCCCCCATAACTGCCCTCCACACAGTATAATGCCCCCTTAACTGCCCTCCACACAGTAATAATGCCCCATAACTGCCCTCCACACAGTATAATGCTCCCATAACTGCCCTCCACACAGTATAATGCCCCCATAACTGCCCTCCACACAGTATAATGCCCCCATAACTGCCTCCACACAGTATAATGCCCCCATAACTGCCCTCCACACAGTATAATACCCCCATAACTGCCCTCCACACGGTATAATACCCCCATAACTGCCCTCCACACAGTATAATACCCCCATAACTGCCCTCCACACAGTATAATGCCCCCATAACTGCCTCCACACAGTATAATGCTCCATAACTGCCCTCCACACAGTATAATGCCCCCATAACTGCCTCCACACAGTAAAATACCCCCATAACTGCCCTCCACACAGTATAATGCCCCCATAACTGCCCTCCACACAGTATAATGCCCCCATAACTGCCCTCCACACAGTATAATACCCCCATAACTGCCCTCCACACGGTATAATACCCCATAACTGCCTCCACACAGTATAATACCCCCATCACTGCCCTCCACACAGTATAATACCCCCATAACTGCCCTCCACACAGTATAATCCCCCCATAACTGCCCTCCACACAGTATAATACCCCCATAACTGCCTCCACACAGTATAATGCCCCCATAACTGCCTCCACACAGTATATGCCCCATAACTGCCCTCTACACAGTATAATGACCCATAACTGCCCTCCACACAGTATAATACCCCCATAACTGCCTCCACACAGTATAATGCCCCCATAACTGCCTCCACACAGTATAATGCCCCCATAACTGCCTCCACACAGTATAATGCCCCATAACTGCCTCCACACAGTATAATACCCCCATAACTGCCTCCACACAGTATAATGCCCCCATAACTGCCTCCACACAGTATAATGCCCCCATAACTGCCTCCACACAGTATAATACCCCCATAACTGCCCTCCACACAGTATAATACCCCCATAACTGCCCTCCACACAGTATAATACCCCCATAACTGCCTCCACACAGTATATGCCCCATAACTGCCTCCACACAGTATAATGCCCCCATAACTGCCTCCACACAGTATAATACCCCATAACTGCCCTCCACACAGTTTAATGCCCCCATAACTGCCCTCCACACAGTATAATACCCCCATAAGCCCTCCACACGGTATAATACCCCCATAACTGCCCTCCACACAGTATAATACCCCCATAACTGCCCTCCACACAGTATAATGCCCCCATAACTGCCTCCACACAGTATAATGCTCCATAACTGCCCTCCACACAGTATAATGCCCCCATAACTGCCTCCACACAGTAAAATACCCCCATAACTGCCTCCACACAGTATAATGCCCCCATAACTGCCCTCCACACAGTATAATGCCCCCATAACTGCCCTCCACACAGTATAATACCCCCATAACTGCCCTCCACACGGTATAATACCCCCATAACTGCCTCCACACAGTATAATACCCCCATCACTGCCCTCCACACAGTATAATACCCCCATAACTGCCCTCCACACAGTATAATCCCCCCATAACTGCCCTCCACACAGTATAATACCCCAATAACTGCCTCCACACAGTATAATGCCCCATAACTGCCTCCACACAGTATAATGCCCCATAACTGCCCTCTACACAGTATAATGACCCATAACTGCCCTCCACACAGTATAATACCCCCATAACTGCCTCCACACAGTATAATGCCCCCATAACTGCCTCCACACAGTATAATGCCCCATAACTGCCTCCACACAGTATAATGCCCCATAACTGCCTCCACACAGTATAATACCCCCATAACTGCCTCCACACAGTATAATGCCCCCATAACTGCCTCCACACAGTATAATGCCCCCATAACTGCCTCCACACAGTATAATACCCCCATAACTGCCCTCCACACAGTATAATACCCCCATAACTGCCCTCCACACAGTATAATACCCCCATAACTGCCTCCACACAGTATAATGCCCCCATAACTGCCTCCACACAGTATAATACCCCCATAACTGCCCTCCACACAGTACAATGCCCCCATAACTGCCCTCCACACAGTATAATACCCCCATAACTGCACTCCACACAGTATAATGCCCCCATAACTGCCTCCACACAGTATAATGCCCCCATAACTGCCCTCCACACAGTATAATGCCCCCATAGCTGCCTCCACACAGTATAATGCCCCCATAACTGCCTCCACACAGTATAATGCCCCCATAACTGCACTCCACACAGTATAATGCCCCCATAACTGCACTCCACACAGTATAATGCCCCCAAAACTGCCTCCACACAGTATAATGCCCCCATAACTTCCCCCACACAGTATAATGCCCCCATAACTGCCCTCCACACAGTATAATGCCCCATAACTGCCCTCCACACAGTATAATGCCCCCATAACTGCCCTCCACACAGTATAATGCCCCATAACTGCCCTCCACACAGTATAATGCCCCCATAACTGCCTCCACACAGTATAATGCCCCCATAACTGCCCTCCACACAGTATAATGCTCCCATAACTGCCCTCCACACAGTATAATGCCCCTATAACTGCCTCCACACAGTATAATGCCCCTATAACTGCACTCCACACAGTATAATGCCCCCATAACTGCCCTTCACACAGTATAATGCCCCCATAACTGCCCTCCACACAGTATAATGCCCCCATAACTGCACTCTACACAGTATAATGCCCCCATAACTGCCCTCCACACAGTATAATGCCCCTATAACTGTCCTACACACAGTATAATGCCCCCATAACTGCCCTCCACACAGTATAATGCCCCCATAACAGCCCTCTAAAAAGTATAATGCCCCCATAACTGCACTCCACACAGTATAATGCCCCCATAACTGCCCTCCACACAGTATAATGCCCCCATAACAGCCCTCTACAAAGTATAATGCCCCCATAACTGCCCTCCACACAGTATAATACCCCCATAACTGCACTCCACACAGTATAATGCCCCCATAACTGCCCTCCACACAGTATAATGCCCCATAACTGCCCTCTACACAGTATAATGCCCCCATAACTG